>NC_090888.1:66032934-66037934 GCF_036669925.1 Montipora capricornis | reverse complement strand
TCGCAGTTGGCTGGTTTGTTAGATCCTTAAGTCTTTCTGTGGTTTGGTCATTGGTCAATGTCTGTAAAATAAATCCCCAGAAACGCCCGACACCCTTTGAACTCCTTCTTTAAGGAGTCATGCCATTTATATGTGGTATATACTAAAATTTATTATTATTGTTATTATTATGCTATCTCCTTTTAACTTTATGCCATATTAAAACATAATAGCTGAGCCCATCCCTTGGGCCTAGGGCTAAAATGAGGTTGAAGTCTACTTGATGGAGAGTGTCTTTCTTAGGAAGTGGGATGTTCCTAGTAGTGTAATCTTCTGTAGTTCAGTAATGTTGATGTTACCCGGGCCTCTGTGAGAGGTGTCATTAACATTTTCTACATAACATTTTCCAACATTAAAAAAATACAATGTAACCCACTTTTCTGAGCAAAATAAGCAACTTTCCTTTAATTGGCTATCAATGCTTTGACCCCCCAAAAAACCCCTAATAGATAATAAAAAATCAGTCGCTATTTTCGCAAATCCCATACTACAGTTGATTTTGGGGGGTTTAATATTGCATTAAAACAATAAATATCCAGTTTAATGAAGCATAATACATGAGTCCCAAGACAAATTACGTGTAACTTAATTGTACTGTTTTTACATAAAAGAACCCCAAAAGCATATTGCATTATGGGTTTGGGAAAATAGTCAATTAATCTAATTTTGTGTGTTTTAATACTTACATTCCATGTTGACCAGTGAATAACATAACTGTTGAACTGCTAAAATCTGGTTTATTGACTTGAAAAGAATCCTTGATAACATCATTGATTTTATCCTGTGCTGATTTCATCCAGCTTCCGGAAGGAACCGGTGTAACACGAAAGTCTAGTAATGTTTGGTTGACTGACATATTACATCTAAGGGTGCACTCCAACTGTTCAACTAAAGAAGATAATCTATTAGTAATTTATTGTTCAGTTTTTTCAGTCACTATCTGTCATCTCACTGGTTAATAGGCTAACTGGTCAATTATTTACATGTTATGCCTCACCCAGCTTAATCCACACCACATAAAATAGTGCATAGCACAATGTTTGAAATTTAAAAAAGAATAATTTCTTTTTAGGATTAATGAAAGAATTGCCTCAGTGGAATTTCATCTGCCAATGCTCTGCAATTCTGAAAAATAAAATGTCATGACGCTATAACAGGTCATTTTTCTGTGGAAGGGTTTCATTTTGATAAGCATGCACGTCATTTGTATAGAAAATTAATATGTACAAAACAGGCATCTGTTACATTGTATTTGTGTGTATACTATATTCTGGGTCTCCAGAAAGCTTTAATTAAGGTCACTAAAGATCTGACCGCCGCCCAGATGGTGCAGTCAAGAATGCACACGCAATGTAGGTTCAAACCCCAGCCGGATCATTTTTTGGGGTCTTTAAATAACTGAGGAGAAAGTGCTTCCTTTATAATTCCATCTGCGAATGGCAAGACTTTCAAGTCTTGTTAAAGAAGGCCTATAACCAGTTAGGCCTGCCCGGCCATCTCACAACACTCAGTCTGTTTGTAAACAATTCTGTGGGACATTCAAAGAACCCACACACTGTTGTGGTTTGGCCATTGAGGGCATAATTATAATAGCAGCAGTATAGTTAACAGTTATTCACCGAAGTGGGAGTGAATAGTGGTCGATATTCACCAACGCTGAGGTGAACAATTGCTTTTAAATTACATGTAGTATAATGCCACACAACTTGAATAAAAAGTGGACCAAACTACTACTTAATTTTTCCAAAATATGGTCAGAAATTTTGACGCGCCAGCCACCCGGGGGTGAATAGTACTTGGATAATCAACTTCGAGTTAGCCAATCAGTGCACATGGAGAGTACCATTCACTTAATTTTTATATAATTATACTAACTGTTAATATATTAACCAATGTTTGAGCAAATAAACAAATGATGAAAACAAAAATGTACATCCTGGAAAATAATGAGACTGCCTTAACCACTTACAGTATTAAGGGGTATGTATTGCCCTGTCCCTGAAAACCAGGAACATGATGTGTCTGAATTATTATACTCTCACTTCAATGGGTTAGACATTCAAGTTCATTTCAGGAATGCATAAATAATAATAATTTGACGAAAGCACTCAAAAACTACTATGTGTGAAAGAACAACTCAAATAATTGGAAATTCTCATGCTTTTCCTGACATGCTTTTTCTGACATGGTCATTAATTTGCATACCATTATGAGATGGTGATGCACATAATAGCTGCCTTAGTGACACACCGATCAAGCTTATATTTATCTCTCCTCGCAGCTCCAGGGCCTGTTTCCCAAAAGTTCCAAAACTTTTCAGGTACCATACTGTAAATATCTTGTTTATGCAATGTACCTTCAAACCGTGGTATATTAATTAGCTAACTGTTTTATTAAGTTTTTTGCTGACAAGATTGACATGATTAATCAAAACCTCAAAGTGTTAAACGATTTCCTCACGACGCGCATGTCTATGAGGATACACTAGTGTCTTCCCGCAGTCTTGATTGTTTTGTTGATGTGCCTATTGATACTCTGTTTTTCACAGCTGAACTGATAGCAAAGAAGGTCTGTGCTCTTGATTCTCTTTCTGCCTGTCTTTGACAACAAATCTTCATATCTTAATGCCTGTTATCACAGTGACTAGAATTTTTAAATTGTTGCTGAAATCCAGACTATGGCATCTAAACTTGAAGAAGCTGTTTTGAACCCACTCCTGGAAAAGAATAATCTGGATCAGACGGAGTCGAGAAAGCTGCAGCCCTTCAGCTAACCAGCTATCTGGAAGATAATCACCTTTACCACAGTCTGCATACAAGAAATCTCATAGTACGGAGACAGCGTTAATTATAGTTCATAATGATATTGTTACTTCCATTGACAGTGGACACTCAGTCATCCTGGTTCTTCTTGATTTATCTGCAGCAATTGCTAACTGTGGACCACAGGATTTTAATACAGAGGCTTTCTACTCATTTTGGGATTCATAGTATGGCGCTCGACCCCATGCGAAATGTGAGGGTTTGAGGACACTTCATCGCATTTATTACATCTCACTTAATTACGGTGCTTCTCAGGGTTCAGTACTGGGTCTGATATTGTATTCTTTATTCACTTCTCCATTGGGTGCCATCGCCAAGCATCATGAATTTCCATGTCGATGCTGATGACATGCAGCTGAACATGACATGGAAGTGAGGAAGACCACAATGGAGGCCTGTGTTCATGTTATTGACCTTTGGATGGTACAAAAATTAATTGACTCAAGCTTCATGCTGTAAACCAAGAAAAAACGGAGGTGCTGGTATTCTTATCTTGTTATCACCCAAGACCACACATTCATGCTTTGACCATTGTTGATGAGGAAGTCAATTGTTTCTCAACAGCAAAGGACATTGGTGTGACACTTGATGAATCTCTGTCCATGGCTCTGCACATTACAGCAGTGTGTAAATCTGCATTTTTTCATTTACACAACATATCTAAGATTAGGAAGTTTCTTAGCACGGAAACTATGAAATCCCTGGTACAATGTACATGCTTACATAACATCAAAGGTCGACTATTGTAACTCGTTGCTATGGCGTCAATAAGTATTAAACTGTACTGCCAGAGTAGTGTTTATATCCAACAAATATGATCACATAACACCTCTCCTCAAGGAACTCCATTGGCTACCCATCGATTTAATCACATTTAAAGCACTCAACAAGTGAGCTCCAAATTATACCCTATAAACCTTCAAGATCACTTCGCTCCTCTACCAAAAATATTTTAAGGAAACCTGTGTTCAATCTTAAGTCGGTGGTCAGTCTTTTGCATTTGCTTCAGCGGTGCTTTGGAATGCCCTTCCACAGTCAATAAAATATCCACCATCAGTGGAAACCTTTAAACAGAAACTTAAGAGACATTTATTTTTACAGGCTTACATCTGACATTGATTTTTACGAGTCTGATTTTGAGTTGACTATTTTAAGACAATAGTACCACAGTGGTATCTTACTTTTTATTTACAATATTCCATTTTTGTAGTTGCAATGGTTAGGCAAAAGTGGTAATTTAATACTTTCAATGAGTATATTGTATATGCTAATTTCAACTTGTCACCTGTCAAAGGTTTTTGTACCACAGGAAACAGACGCTATGTAAATGTATAATTTGTATTTTTATCTTCGAAACACGAAACTCTGGTATTAAGCCTATGCTGTTCTAAAAAGTTTGAGTCTTCTATTATCTGTCGAAAGACCAGCTTTTTAAACAGGCTGTATATCGCGTGAAAAATACCAAATTAATATATAAATCTCATTTTATGGATGACCAGCCGCCATGATAGTTCACAAATTATAAATTCCTTCTGTACCAAAATACTGTTCTACGCTTCATTGAGTTAATAGCTCGAGCGTAGCTAGTAAACAAAGTAATGTATAAAAATTATTTACGCTTTCAAATCATAAGCATACCTGTCAAATATCAACCGCTGTTAAATCAGCTGTGATTTTCTGTTAAGCACGACTCCTACATGCAGAACTTCGAGGGTAAAAAGGATGATTCGAAAGGACCTGGACCTCGTTAAATATTTAAAACACTAAGGTCAGGCACTTTTGTGTTTGCGAGTTTTCAAATATGGCGCCGAAATGTTCGTTAAATGTATCATCCTTTCAAAGTTATTTTACACATCTCAAATGCTCTGAAGGAAGGGGTTTTTTTTACGTATGTTTGCGCGCTGTGACTCCATTCTCTCAAAATTGTGTCCTCCTTGCTCTCCGAGAGCTCTGCGCTCGGTGGCGGCCGCGGTGTATCTTACAGCGGTAGGGGGAAAAGGCGGGAAAGTTGAGAACGAACCAGTTTAGTATCGACACCAGTCACCAGGAGGCAAACCGTTCCCATGAAATTTCGTTCTTTCAAGAACGTTTCGCATGCTACGACGGAGGGGTCTCTCAGATTTTAAACAAATCATCTCT
>NC_090888.1:66022934-66027934 GCF_036669925.1 Montipora capricornis | reverse complement strand
TTAAATTGTTCTTGTTTTCCGTATAATAAATATCTCAGTTATTAAACGAGCTTAGTCAGTCTGTATGGGAGAATCTTGACTTCGGTCGTGTGTACAGACCTCACTGCGTTCGGTCTGTACTCACGACCTCGGTCAAGATTCTCCCATACAGACCTCCTTCTCGGTTAATAAGAGCTAAAACTAAATTTATATGGAATTGATGGAAACTTTCTCTTTACAAGTCAAGTGGGATCCCTCAGGGGACAATACTAGGGCATTTGTTGTTCCTTTTATATGTTAAAAACTTACCCAACTGTTTGGTATTTTCCTGCGTTGACTTGGTAATTGGCAGGAAAATATGCCCTCATCGGTATCTTATGTTTGTTTAGGCCTGTGCGCTGGTATGTGCGTAATTAGCGGGGGTATATATTTGAGCGTGCTGGTTTTGTCTTTCATCTTGGTCTTGCTGTTCCAGCGTTGGGGTTATTTTTTGTTTGTTTTTGACTTTTTATTTTGTGTGTGTGTGTTCTTTCTGCCTTTATTTTGCAGATGTTTTCAGCTCTTCTATGTGGTCGGATCTTCGGGCTGCGGTTTCCCACGGATCTGGTTTACGATCCCTTACAAGTTCTCTTCCGGATGTTGCGTTGGCTGGCAGAGCTCCCACTACTTCCCTCCAACTATTTTTCTTCTTACAACAGATGGAGCTCTTGGGCACGAGAACATGTCTTGACCGTTTTTCCTGCTTCTCCATTTCACTTTGCCATTTCTTTGAGTCATTTAATGACTCAGGCGAAGACAGCTTCTCCCCTGGAGTCATCAGTTCATTAGCATTACCTGGTTTCACCAGTTTGCTGGCGAGCCATCTCCATCTGATCATCCGTTGGTAAAGAGTATTCTTGCCGGTGCGCAGAGTTTGCTGGCCCATCAAACATCCAAGAAGGAGCCTATCACAATCTCTCAGTTTGAGCAGTTAGTTGCCTGCAAGGCGGAATCGTTGGCTTCTTTGTACAATGTTCGTTCGGTTGTTATTTGCTTGCTAGCTTTTGCTGCCTTTCTCAGATTTGATGAGCTTGCTAAGCTTGTTCGATCCGATGTTAAGATCGATAATGACATGTTAAAGTTATTTATTCAATCTAGTAAAACTGATCAGTATAGGGATGGAGCTTGGATTGTTGTCGCTTCTTCTGGGAAGGCAACTTGTCCGGTTTAGAAAGAGCTCGGCTTTCCAACGATAGCCCTTTGTTTTGCCAGCTTTCCAAAACTAAATGTGGTTATAAGCCAACATCTAAAGGTTTAAGGCATTCAAGGTTAAGAGAATTAGTGCTGGAGGCTTTTATAGAGATTGTCCCTGATATTTCCGCCATTGGTACGCATAGCCTTAGGAGTGGCGGGGCAACTGCTGCCGCTAATGCGGGCGTTCCAGGCCGGCTTTTTAAGCGTCATGGCCGCTGGGCTAGTGAATCCGCTAAGGACGGGTAACCGTATGTCTACGATTCGTTGTCTTCATGTTTGTCGGTTTCTAAGGCCTTAGGGATTTAGTTTTCTTGCTCGTACCGCTTGTATCGTACGGGGTGCAGGGATGGCGCAGTGTGGAGAGCACTCGCCTCCCACCGATGTGGCCCGGGTTCGATTCCCAGGTCCGCCGTCATATGTGGGTTGAGTTTGTTGTTCTCTACTCTGCACCGAGAGGTTTGCTCCGGGTAGTCCGGTTTCCCCTCTCCTCAAAAACCAACATTTGACTTTATTTGCGTTAATTGATTTCAGTTTATAGTGTCGCCAATTAGTGCTCCAGCGCTAGAACGACTAGACACTTAAATAAAGTTCCTTTCCTTTCCTTTCTTTTTTTTTCAGTCTTGCCCAGGGACCGTTGTTTATGGGGTTCAGCCGTCCTGGGGTTTTCCTCCTAGGTGCAAGGGGACGTACGGGGAGGCTTTCCACCCAGCTGTTGTTCCACGACCCCATTTCAGTTAGCTTGTGATTTAGTCTTTTGGAACTCTCTGTTTCTTGGTTTGTATATTTTACCTTTCTTTTATATGTCTTGTATTCTTTAGTCTTTTCGGAGAATAAACCTAGCGCTTGGCTTGACGCGAGCCGCATCCTATGTTTGTGTGTGTTTTCTTGTTGGGTCAAACTGAGATCTAGAGGAGAGTGTGAATCCCCACCAAGAATGTATGCAGATGATACTTATCTAACGTATTTTGATAAAGACATCTGCTCCATTCAGGTTTCTTTAAATCGAAATTTATCACATATAAATCGTTTGCTCATTTCCAATTAGTTGATTCTCAACATGACAAAAACTGAATTTATTTCAAATTCCCGGGAGTGGGGGGGGGGGGGGGGGGGGGGGGGGTACTTCCTATTAATGCTCTAATGGGGATGTACCGCTGGACAAGGTCACATTTTCAGGATTGACTATATAATGGGGTTGCATTTTCAACAGAGTTCAGGACAGAGTTACTAGAATGGGGTCGCAAATTGTTGCGATTTTGGGGATAAGAAAATTCTAGCTAGTGGGATTTAAAAATGGAAAGATTCAAGGTAAAAAAAAGTTGTTACAGAAGGAACTGTAGCGCTGTTGATTTAATATTTCCTAATCGCATTACATTCCGTTTTGGAATTACAATTAAAAAGGTTTATGTAAGGTTTATGCATGATAAGAAAGTGACTAAGTTGGGGTCGCTAAAAGTATATTTAATTGGCCATAAAATAGACTGTAAAGTGGTAGGGGTTCCGGAAAGACCAGCTGCACATACCAATTGACTTAAGTACCCCACCGCCTGTTAATTACTCGTAATACCCGAAAATTATCCGAGTTAAAATCTCGGTTAACTTTTTTGGATGAAGCAAAATGCATGACCGATTCGGACGCGGGGAGTTCATTAGTTAAGGTAATTCCTTAGTATTGCATTGCGCATCCCTACTGCGCACGATTTTCGCGTCATTAGCGCGCGCTCGTGAGCACGTGCGCATACAAAACGTAAGAGATCTCACTCAAACTAAACCCGATAGCGAAATAAATGCTCCTTTTCTCTCAAACGAACACGGTGACCCCCGATTTTTTTTTTCAGGTATTTGCTAAGAACAGTCTAATAAAAATCATATTTGAAGAAGAAAAAAAGTTTGATAGTAGAACATGAATTTTTTTGGAAAACAGTTCCGTACTGGGTGTATTTCACCCAAGGCGAGGACTTCAAGCTAACCACGGAACAGTCCCAAAAAGTGCACTATTCCCACAACCAGAGAATCAAAGACGGCGTAAATGAAGCAATACTGCTTATGTAAATAAAAGAAGCTTTATTTTCAAAATAAAATTTTGTCTCTGAAGTAACCAAAACTTAATTCTGTATGAAGGTGATTCGAATTTTTAACGCGAAAACAGTAAAAAATACCCCATTTTAAGAACCTGCTGACGCGTAAACAAGCACGGTGACCCCATTTTTTTATTGCATTTTTTAAATGTTCATATCATGAATGTCAATTATGCCAAGTTTCCAAAAAAGTTTGATAGTAGAACAATTTCAAGGGAATTACCTTAAAAGCTACGCGCGATAACCGGCCTAGGGAGAGGTTGTAATTAAAAATATAAACATCTTCCAGATGCAAAACAAACTTGTTAACACAGGAACCTAAGGGTAAACATGGCGAACCCAAAAACCGAATGAAAGAATCCTAAATAAGAAATTTTTACACCTCAGTGAAATTGGGATAAACTGACTGAAGCGTTAAATTGAGAGGCGGATTTAGGGGTCCGTAGCAGTATTAGCGGGTACATTTCCTCTCGTCTATTCCGGTCCCTGATTTGTCTGGTTTTTTACCCTAGACTTGCCTCTTATCTGGAACACTGCGTTCATTTTGTGAGAATGACAAAGACTGAGACATTTCATCTACGATCCGACCCCGGGATATGGATGAATAGATTCCTCCTAGCCGGATTTTTTGTCGGAACCGTCTGAACAAGAAATTATTTCAAAAAGAAATAATTTCGTTTCCGGAATGGTAAGGACAGGAGAAAAGTTAAAAATAATACTGCAGTGTGGGTGACTCGGTCTGTCACATTGATTTCTCTTCGTCTATTGAAACGCTCGAGAAATAAAGATAGAAATTTGGCGTGTATCTGAACGGCGCGAAGCGGCCTTGTGCAGCGTGTGTCATGATCGTCCCCCCCCCCCTCCCACATCCCTTTGTCCAGGATTTTGAATGAAGACGTGTGTCGGATGGTACTTCGAACTTTGTTACTTAAATTTATTTCTTTTAATAAACATTGTTAATGAGAAAATTTATCCAACGTTGCTCGAATCAACGGCCCTTATATTAAACTACAATAGCTTCAAACCGTCAAACTGAAAGATGTTACAAGCGTCGCATTTTATTCCGCAAAAAGACGAGGGAGGCTGGATAGGAATATATTTTCTGCAGTGTTTCTTACATACAGTTGCACCAGTGAAGGTAGGCTTTGTAATGGCGCAGCAGTTGCCAAGAGAACGATCTTACTGACACTCGTAACCCAGGTGAGTAGCAAATGTAGGTTACATTTTATTGATTATTACTTGAGTTTTAGTCAAAAAGCAAAATGAACGGAGAAAGGGCCTCCAGGCTTCTCGACCGTTTGTTTTTGTTATGGAAATTTGCATTGCTTCTCGTAGCGATCTGATTGGATGTATTCCGTTCGTCTTTTCTTTGAGTAGAAACTTACCTTAACTGTATTTTTCTCTCAGCTGTTCTTTGAACGAGCATCATCCGAGGATGTCAATTTTTTAATTGTTTCACGGTCTACATGTTAGCAACCTAAGGGGAGGTCACAGCATTATTCACAACAATGTTAATTTCGAAACTTTGCAGCTGGTAGCCAGTGTAGGTGGTAAGAGGAAGACTAAATCTCACTTAGGCACATTAATCAGTGCAAGAATGGTTTTCACAAGTTTTCTCTCGCGCTACGGTAGTGTTTCACTCTGTTAGTTTAGAAATTAATGGTGCATAACTAAACAGAGTCAATTTCACCAAGTCTCTTGGTGTATTAA
>NC_090888.1:66007934-66017934 GCF_036669925.1 Montipora capricornis | reverse complement strand
AAGGTGGTGAAAATGATCACGTGGTCATCACTGCTGTTTCGCGTTCGTCGTATAAGTGAAGCTTTAACTCTCTAGTCATTAAAATACTAACTTTAAAGTGTTTTCAGTAGCATCAACCAAGAGGTGTTTTTAGACTTTTCCGTAAATCATAGCAATGGCTTTGGATATAACTGTGTTATTGAAGCGAATAGTTCTTCCGAACGGGGAAACCGTTCCGAGAAGGAAGTTGGCCTCGCAGTTCAAAAATGGAAGGTCACCAATATCACTGTCAGCTTCGTCGTTTTCATTACCAAGTGACTGGTCTCCTGAATCTTCATCGCTGTTAGACGAATCGTACTTAAGGATGCCTCCCTCGTCATCTTCATCTTCCGCTTCGTCCCTCTCATTTGCCTTGCAGATGATTCAGCTGGCTCAAGGGAGACCGAATCCCCTGGTTGCACTTCAGAATCTCTGTGGTATAGAAAGGAAGGCAGCGTTCCGGCTTTTGCCATGGTAGTTTGTTGTCTGACAGCGCGCTGACGTACTGCTACGCCAAACATCTGGGCCCAATCCCTCGTGCTCTGTATAAATTGTGGTGTCATCGTCACAGGCATGGACGAGAGAAACATGGCGCGGTTGGGTGCAGGATACCATGACTTAAAATTTCTAAAGTAGTGCGCCGCCCAATGGGTTGTTCTTTAAGGCCCTCTTTGATTGCATTTCCAAAGCTTGTTGATGTTATTACGGTCAAAGTTCTCGACAAAGATCACTCCACAGGGGTCACAAATGGCACGTGTCAGCGTCACGGTGGTGGAAATTCCCGGTCATTTCCGTCGTTGCCGACGTTTACTTTAAAAATTTCGCCGTCAGAAATCCCGGATCTCTGGGCTTCAAAGTAACGATTTCCCATAATCCCGAATCCCGGCCTCCAAAAAGACCAAATCCCGAATTCCAAAAACCCTATTGGGGACCCTCCTTAATGAGCTCACTGTAAATGGTACCAATTGATAGAAGAGTGCGCAGATGCAATCGACGTCGTCCCTTACAGTTTAAGCATAGTTTATAGATGTAGGCTGGTTATGAAACTGGACAAGTTTCTTTGTTTTATATTTTTGTTCGCTTTTTTTGGCCTTGACCCTGCACAAAACCCGACAAAAACATGCTTTTTTCGGCAGGATAACCAATCAAAAGCTTCGACTAATTTATTCGAAATTAACTTGCGAACCAAAAACAAAAGATTGTGCAGGGTCACGGTCGGTTCAACATCATATATATATATATATATATATATATACATACACACACACACACACACACACACACACACACACAACACACACACACACACACACACACACACACACACATATATATATATATGTGAGAGAAGTTTACGGGAAACTCAACACTGGATAACTTCTGGGGAAAACTGTAATTGCCCTGAGCGGGATTTGAACCCACGTCCCCCTGATCACTAGTCGGGTGTGATGACCACTACACTATCAGGACAACCATGCTGGCAACATGGCTGATTTATCACTTAATGTGTGGCATTTACGTGGGACTCCCTAATGGGCCAGTTTTTCTATGTGATAACGCTGGATCAACATGTGATTCACAGGCGGACAAGGGTAATTAATGTAAATGGTCAGTTAAGTAGATCCCTTGAGCCAACAGCGCATCACCCCCAGGAGGATCGCAAATGAATTCACAGTCCAAGTTGAGGAGAAATTGAGAGAAGTTTACGGGAAACTCAACACTGGACAACTGGACAGCATGGTTGTCCTGATAGTGTAGTGGTCATCACACCCGACTAGTGATCAGGGGGACGTGGGTTCAAATCTTCTCTCAATTTCTCCTCAACTTGGACTGTGAATCCATTTGCGATCCTCCTGGGGGTGATGCGCTGTTGGCTCAAGGGATCTACTTAACTGACTATATATATATATATAGATATATATATAGATATATATATATATATATATATATAACTGCATATATATATATATATATATATATATATATATATATATATATATATAACTAACTGCAGACAGTACTGTTTCGGCCTTCTGGGCCTCATCAGTGCAGTGCTGAGTTTTAGGATGGAGGTTAAGCTTATAAAGCCACCCGAAATGTCCCACGCATGTGGTACATCTAAGCCATGCCGGAGTGCTAAAACTAGCGAGCTAGTGGGCATGCGCAATTGCTAGCGGCAATGACTCATCCTAGTAGAGTGCTCAATTTGGAATTTGGACATGAAAACAAAAGCTTTGTAATGCCAAAGAGCTACATCTTATATTGTACTGCGGGTATGAAATCAAATGAAACCAAGTTGCATCTCAATTATAAGCGCAATTTACTATTGCGTCAAGAAGCCTCAAATATTAAGGACTTCAATGGGATTTGAACCCGCGACCTCTCGATGAGGTCCTGAAATTTTCAAGCTTCTCGACGCAATAGTAAATTGCGCTTGTAACTGCGAAGCAAAATGGTTTAATTTGAGTTACGTGTTTGTTTGCTCAAATTGACACGATCAATTTCGCAGTTTTTCTTCTTTAACATGATTCACAATTCTCTCCTGGTGAAAGAAAGGATTGAATGAGAAGTAATTTTAAAAAAAAGTGGAGCGTTTTCCTGTCAGAGCACTCTAAAACACGAACCCCAAAGGCAAAGTCTTTTTGGAAAAAACCTTCCAGTGGATAAATCACAACTGCACTGGTCTCAAGGACTGTCATCTCTGCGCGTTTCTTTGCTAAGGCCTCATTGGCAAAACATCTGATCTATTGGTACATCAACTCCTTCTTATTGCCAGATCTTACATACACACTTCAATATTAAAGAATTCTTTACCAACGCTGACAGTGCTTATACAGCTAATTGTGGCTTAAATGAAAGCTGAAAAACAAGCAGCCCTAGAAAGAGATTCAGTTAAGGTCAATAACGCGAAATGGTCGGGTCTGAAAATAGCTCCTTCACATTTAGAGTAACCACACCTTTTCGTAACTTACTGCATGCGGTGAGTTAAGGAACTTTACTTCAGTGTTAAACACTGTTCTGCTCTTTTAAGTAGAGTATCGGATTCACGTTGTAGCGTTTAGCAACTCGTATATTAAGTATGCAATGTAAGTATTGGACTGTATGTATTCTAAGTAGAGTTTTGTTTTTAGTGTAAGTAGAAAGTAATGTGAGTAATTAAAGAGAAATAACAAAGACAAATAAAAACACGCACCCTAAATCAGTCATGTTTACTAGGCTTATTAAACATACAAAGAACAATTACAGAGCAATAGAAGGCCTTGGGTTAGCGTATTTCATGGTCTAATTATTTTCTTAAAATCCAGAATTATTGCAATCAGTTTCTCGTCAAAGTGAAGGCTCCCGCCATACTTAAAACCACCGCCACCCCAGGGGTATTTTGTGAAAGAAACCAACTGCCTAATCATTTGCCGACACACTAAACAAGTACTCATGCGGTTTAAGGCATCTGCGTTAGCTATTCGATCGGTGAAATGTTGTGGACAAGGAAATATACTACTGTCCTTCTCCAAAAAAGCCCACAAACAGCACTCCATCAAACCGATAAACTGAGGGTAAATTCCCTTCACAAAAGTTTCTAGTCGTTGATTTCTATTAACGAGTACACGTTCTAATATTTCCCTTTCCAAATATTGGTAATCATCCTGCCCTCGGATGTCTGTTAGCTCCATGTTTTGGATCAGGCTGTAACATTGTGCTCGGACGCCCTCAAGCCTTCCATCTTCTCTTATAGTAGCTGTACAAGTTGCCAAATAGAGGATGTTTATTACATTTTTTTCAGATTTTGGTTCATCCCGCAGCACTTTCACGCATGTATCCTCTATTCCCTTGACTTGGTACTCGTCAGCTAACTTTAAAAGATGTTCCACTTGGCTCACTAGAACAGGCAAGAAAAATTATAACAAGTGTGAACCCGTCAGACAGTCACTCTATAATTTTCAATTTGCTTCCCCTCTCACGGAAGCCTCTCTTACATCTCAACAACATCCTGTCTTTTTTTTTTGTGAATAAATGCATTGAAATAATGTGAAAGCTGAAAAAGGTTGGGATAAGTAGCCTACACACCTTTTCTCCTTACGAGATTCCAAAGGGTGCATGCTTTAATCGTTTGGAGCGTAATAAACTTCTGTCTCCGCTTTCCATGCTTATCCAGGAAGACAACATTAGAATATTTGCCCGGCACCTAAAAACTTTTCAAAATCGCCAGTAGCAGTTTACAGGGCAGCCCAGAATGCATTGAAGGGTATTTAATTTTCCTTTCAGTTGAAATCATTTCACTAGTTTCTTTTGAAATCACGACAAGTGCACGCATTTAAGCAAGCCAATAGATCTAACCCAATTCAAGTCTCTCGGGGTTATTCTTTGTGTGTTGCATTTGCATGATAATGTAGCATTCATATTTAAATGTATGGAAATACTTCGAACAAAACTTTTTATTCTTAAGGGATTTGAATTGGGTACAACAATGAGTTAGCCGAATCGGTCTATAGTGAAGCGAAGCGAAGCAAATCTAGACCATTTCCGAGTTCATGTCTGCCTCCTCTTAAAAGCGAGTCTAAGTGCGAAGTGTTTCTTATGAAAATTAGTTTTTATTCATATGTAAAGTAGAACTAATTACCATCACAAAAACTTTTATAGCATTTATAGCATTTATAGACTCGCTTTGAAGAGGAGGCAGACATGAACTTGAAAATGGTCTAATAGACGGTGCTCAGTGCGAGTAAACAAGTGTGACTGAGTGAAGTGCTTTTGCTTCTGATTGGTGTAGAATGAAGCATGACACTTTCTCATGAAGCCAATCGTAAGTTATAAAAATTCCAAAATGAAAGCGATTATTTTTATACTAACAAGTGATGGCATCCATTTCTTTCAAGTAGAGTAGTTTTAAAAAGTCCAAAATCTCATCAGCGTATTTCTCTGGCAATGGGATCTCCTTTGCCGTTGCTTCTTTGAATATAGCAGAATTTAGCATTGCTTTAAACACAGGGGAATGGAGACTCAACAGTTGCCGATGGACATGGAACTTCTCCTTCTCCACAACAAGAATTACGTCACTTCCTTCCCATGGTTCAGAAAAAGGATGCTTGCCAAACACTGAAACCAACAGAAAAACAAGTAACATTTGGGAGTTTAAGCAGGGACAACGGCAACGTCAACGAAAACGTCACTCCTAGACATAAATGAGCGCATATAGAGTCTCTTAGATGCCTTAGTAACAAGGTAATCTATATGATGATTCCATTTGAGGTCTCCGCTGATAACTACACCCAAGAGTTTATACGACTAAACGCGTGCTCCGGGCCTTCTTAAGGCTATGTTTAAAGGACTTTGTGTTTTCAAGTTCCTTTCAATCACTGGCGAGACTGTTCCAGATGAGTGGGCCTCTATATCTTAAACTATTTATACCTTCTTAAGATTTGCATCGCACGATGTTAAGTTGAAACCTTTTGTGTATGCTGTCTTTTTTAAAAGATTGCTGATCTCAGTTTGGATGCTACCATAATATACTTGATGCAGCCTAGTCCCCAGGCGTTCCCTCTTGTCCCCTTGTCCGCGCGAAGTCTGGGAAGGAGTGGGCGAGTCTCTCTCATTGACGTCACCGTGGACAGTTGGGTTTGACCGAACCGAGGACGCCTGGGGACTAGGCTGTACTTGTTGCATAAGTGCGTATAATTAACAATTATTCTACGTGGGCGCGCTGGATATGAAGTGATAGATAACCAACGAGGTTATAATCATTTCCCATCCAGCAAGCCCGAGAAGAATTGTTGTTTTATTTAAAAGTCCAGGATAAACAACTCTTCCATGTATTGTCGACTAAAGCATTGGTTTCTGCTTCGGTCAATTCCAGTCCAAAAGGACTTTTGTCGGCCATTTTTTCTCAGAGCTGCAAAAATGTTTTCAGCTCGCTTTTTTTGCTGACGCGTCCCTTGACCATATTAGGCACAGCAGGCATATGAACAGATAGCCTGTGTCGGGCGAGCCAATGAAAATGCTTAAAATCTGATATCCGTAGTTTCGTTTTTAATATAACCTTCTTTTTTGCCCAAACTAGGCTTTGCTCGTTATTTAACTCTGAGGGTAGATTATATATATGTTATCAAAAAGGGCTACGGAACAATTTCCCCAGACAGAGATACAATAAGCTAGTTCTTCTCTGACCTTCCTGGGAAGATAGTTCATTCTTTTTATGGCTCCAACCTTTCTGGATAATTTTTTGCATATACTAGATATATCTGTGCAGACCATGGAAGTTTCTGATCCACTATTACACCAAGACAAGTAGAGATAGAAACAAACTCGATGAACTCCTTTCCACATTCTCCTGGGTGAACTGTCAATTTGTTTTTCATGATTAGGTTTAAAGTGTTTACAACTTCCTTTGTACTCGAACCTAGACAATGGACAATTTAAAGTCATCTGCAAACATCGGACAGTTTACCAGTATCCAATGATTTTGGGAAGTCATTTACTTGGACAGAATATAGACTTAGCCCTAGTTCTGATCCCTGTGGGACTCCATACTTAACCTGTGCTAATTGAGATGCTTTTCCATTGATTTCTGTGTACTTCGTTCTTCCAGATAGATAATCCATTATCCACTGATGTAAGCTCCCTGCAATTCTAACAGCCTGTAATTTATATGAGAGCGCTTCGTGTGAGACAGTATCAAAGGCTTTCTGGAAGTCTATGAACACGACACCTACAATTTTCCCCTCATCCATTACTCTCTTCCATCATCCTGTGAGTGACAACAGTAGCCCAGTAGTAACGTTCCGTTGAACGTCCCTTTCTGAATCCCCACTGCCTATCGCTTATCAATATCAGTATTATGTTCCTCAAGATGGTCATCTATTGACGCTACATGCTTGGCTTTCTAATTATTTTCCAGGTATACACAACATTGACAAAGGTCTGTAGTTTAAGACAAATCCGATTGACTTCCTTTCTTAAATGCAGTGAGTACTCTTCCTTTCTTCCATGGGCCACGGGGTATTTATATGCATACTCTTTTATTTATTTATTTATTTATTTATAACGGCTTTATTTGCAAAGGTATACATCACAAAAGAGTACTGCCAGGGGAGAACTGAATCCTCATATACGGCAGCCCTCAAAACAGATTAGAATAAAACAATAAATATATGGAGAAAATGAAGAATATTTACAAAGAATGCAAAAAAAATTACTGCCTCACATTATATAAATAATTTTTAAGACCTTTCTTAAATTTACTTGCAGAATTACAATGAACTAAATGTTTTGGCAGGGTATTCCACGTATTAATATACCTAATCCAAAAGGAGAATTTATATAGATGTTAGTTCGAGCATATGGAGTCCAAATTTTGTAATCATGAGCAGACCTGGTACGACCTTTAGAAAACACTAAGTAATCATGAAAATGAACTTTAGAAAAAAACCATTAATAAACTTAAATAATTGCACTATACTAAGAATGTCACGACGAGAGAGAAGACTTGCAAAATTAAATTCAATCCTTCAGAGAATGTGTCTGATGCTGCAGCCAGGTCTTTTGATGTATTATTATCATGGCCTGATGACTTTTAACCAGAAGCTAAAATATAGTTCAAACGAACAGGTAGCACTGAGAAGCAAAGCTCCAAGAACAGCTATGAAAGTTTGTTAGCAATACTTTGGATCAGGACATATCATCTGATACAGTGTATGTCAGCAGTTGAGAAGGGGTTTGTTTCTTTTCTAACCATCCCAAAAATTTCTAACATATGCAACATGATTGACACAACGAGATTCAAGTTGATTAGTAGATTCAGTTTAATACTGTGAATTAACAACTGTGAAAGTCTAAAACTGTGGCTTTTTCTCTCTTCTAAAAAAGGAGTTAATGGTATTAGAGTCACCCACTGTCATTGCCTGAGTACTGCAGCTTCATTTTGTTCCACACGTTGTGGTTCATCCAATGAGTGCACAAAAATCAAGTATTGGGTTATAGAACATAAAACCTGGACCAAAGTAACATCATAAAATTGTTACTCACATTAGATCACAAAAATGCAAACACACTGATCAGAAATCAAATACATGTATCTGGAATGAGCAGCTATGATGGATTTGAGGTTGCTTCTCATTGGTTGAGAAAGTGGTGTGAACTCTGGTAGGATTGCAGTAAAGCAAAACCAAATCAAACAGTCATATTACTTTTGTTTTATCATAGAACATAAATTGATATCAAATTATGCTTTAGGGAAACATTAGTGAGACCTAAAACTAATGGCTACCCCTACTGACCTGCCTTATCAAATAAAGTATTTATGTATGTACCAAACCTACAAGTGGGCTGAAGTGGAGATAGTGATATTATTGTTGAATTAAGGCGATTGAATGAAATGCAACGTTATTCTGTAGATTTTGTTTGACCTACAATCAAGGGTTTTGTGATGCAGATTGTTACCAGAGGGATAGTGATCGGAGAAAGTTTAATGTGATATAAATCACAGGTTACCTTTTTGAAACACCTTTTTGAAATTTGTTCGAAATATGATGCATTACCACATCAAAAGAAATTAAAAAAAAAAACATTTAGAGATTGCCAAAGAGAATTGTCTGTAAACTTCAGTTCCCTCTCCTGTGACTCTTTTGTTTCATTTTTTCTTTTCTTTTTTTTCACTGAAGGTCACATTCATGTACAACCAGGCTATAAATTTTTGCCACTTTATGCAACAACTAATGTTGAATGGAGAGTACTGAGACAATATTTGGGATGAGAAATGGGAATTGTCATTCCCCCCGACCTGCTTGATAAGCAATAATCGTGTTTGCTCAATATACAAAATAATGTCTAATTTAATTTCCTGGCTAGGAGACACTGACAAAAAGTTGGTTGGCTGGGAATTTTCCTCACTATCTACAATCTTGGACAAAAAGGGTTGAGAATATTAAAAACAGGGGTTATTTTGCACACTACGTCCTCAATATCGCACATGATTAGCGATCCCCCTCGCCCCTACAACCAATGTTGATAAGCCCAGGTTTGACATGCTTTGTTTCGTCTAGCAACATTGATCGGGGGGAGGGGGGGGGGGGTGGCGGCAAAAAGAGAGCTTATTTTTCATACTCGTGATCTGAGTTTAGTCCAATAGCAGAGTTTTCTCAACAATTTTGTCCAAGATTGTAGCTGGGAGCTGGAAGTTTGTTCCTACTCATTCTAGGAGTGTGGAACACCCTTTTTTCCAGCATAATTAAAAAACTCAAGAAAGAAAAAAGTTTTATTACCATTTCCTTGTAAGTTTTTTCCCTATTAATTATTATACTTTTTGGAAATAATTTTCATTGGGTGCCCCAGAGTTTTAAGGATGGCACCTTTGTAATTTGACTATAAGAATCATGCATTTATGCATCTTGTAATAATAACTGCAAAATTTTTTTGGAGATTATTGGACCTGGTAGAAATTACAGCTTCCAATTCCTGCAACATACAATGTCTTGTACAACTTTTCACTAGGTTAATTATTGGTTGTTACTCTGTACCTTAAAAGGTATGTTCATGTATCATCACGAAAGCAATGGAATTTCACCTGCATACTAGATTAACTTCAAGAACAATTCATCGAGTTAAGATCTACAGCTGTATTATGTATTACAATGAGGCACATCTAGAACTACTAACAGTAGAGGTGATATACCGGTATTAACTGTCGCCATAAACACCTCACAGGGCATTCTCTTTTTGCACTAATCAATTTCGCTTGGCATTGATAAACCACTTCATTGGCTGTGATTCCCTGACTCTATCATTACAAGCCAAACATTTGAAGTCATTTAATTTCAAATACAAAGGAACCTCCATTAAGTGGCCACCCTCGATTTAAAAGTGGCCAGTAATCAAAGTCCCAAGATAATTGTGGAATAATATTGTAAATCAAACCTCTATTACACCCCTGTGGCCACCTTTTGGCCCTCCCGATGAGAGTTCTCCTATTGTTTTCACCTCGTCTATTAAA
>NC_090888.1:65995434-66002934 GCF_036669925.1 Montipora capricornis | reverse complement strand
AAAATCAATGTTTAGGAAAACAACGTTTCAAGGAAAGCCTTTTGTATCAGACGAACAAACTCCGCTTCAACACCTTTCTCCATAATTAGCCAATCAGAGGACGCCACTCTCTTTCAAGTCACAGCTGTCGACCTCTCACAATTTCTAGCGTTTCTCCAGCTTCATTGTGACTAATATTCTTCAGATCTTTTATGCATATTTTTGGAGCGGATCAGCCTTCATGCTAAACAGAAAAATGACGCGCACATCTATTTCATCAAACAGCAGCAGCAGAAAAGTGGATGTGCGCAGAAACCATCGCAAACAAATGGTCACGGCGATATCAGAATGCGAGCTGGTTATGTGAATCGTTTACAGTGTATTTTCCGCGTCATGTTGTAAGAAGACTACAGGAAATGCCCTTGGTCTTATTACCTTATCCCTACAAGTGTGTACATTCTCGTTCACTGGCAGTGTACTGATAGAGCCTGATTTAGCACCTCTTGAATTTCCTTGATTTTTTTTCAGATGCTACGATAATTAATTCGCCGATATGCTTTGTCAGAGGAGCCTGAAGGCCAGTTCTGATTATTTAATCCTTTGTCTTTAATTCCACTAACCTACCATGGGTCTACCATGCTTCGCATCACTCATATGTTTCTTTGATCCTTTGGCTATGTTTTCTTTTTTCTCTTTTTCCTATTGCTAGCGCCAGACCTCAGATCTTCACGTGGCTTGTGGGTATTCATAGCTTAATACTTTCTTAAAATATGATTTAATGCCACAAAAAGTAAAATATGATGTTTTTATGTACAAATACCTCAAACGTTTGCGAGCGAAGACAGTTATCGGATGTTTCCCGCGAAAAGCGCCCCGATAGTCTCCATATGCTGTCAATCAAAATGAACTTCCATGAGTACTACCAGCGAAAGCAATATCTCTGGAAATATTTTTTCTTTTTACATACTTTTTCTGCGATCGACAGGTGTGACCTTAACCTTAAAATAAAAGAAGAACATTTCGGAGGATTTTCTCCTATGAATTAAAGTGCCTCTTTTTACTACCCTACTTATTGAGCATACTCTCTGCGCATCTCGGTGCTCATTTATACAGGGATATATTTGCGCGGTTCAAAACTATGCGGAGAAAGCAAAACTTAGCAAGTGCTCTTGGTATCCAAAAAGAAAATTAGGGGTAAAAATGCAAGCCATTCTTCATAGATAATTAAGCTTCAATTTGGAAGAGAACACCATGCATTGCTTTGTATTTTACAGCTTTTTACAAATATTGTTGATTAATTGTCCTCGGAAAATGCGTGGTTAGCCCCAATTCTCTTTTCGGATTTCAAGAACACTTATTAATTAAGATCTGCTTTTCCCGCTTATTCAGTAAACCGCCCAAATATACCTTTGAATTAGTAGGCACCGTCCTTAACAAATGCAAATATATTGAAAATATCAAATTCCATTTTTTGCCTGTACTTTCAAGAACTTCAAGTTTCGTATCCCAATATGACATTTGCAGTAGTTCTACTTATTGTGCTCTTACCGTTTTCCGTTTTCCCAGAACAAGTATACATTTAATAACATACTCTTCAACTTATACGTCTGTATGACAGCTCATACAGTACACTGGCTTATAACTGATCTTTACTGTAAAAATGAGCTTCGAACACAATATTATTTCTTTGATATCTCACGTGAACGCCTGATTGGCGTCTTGTTGCATTTATTCACAGTCTAATTCTTGTTAATCAAGCGTGTTGTCCATTTTTTTGCTTCATTATTAAAGGGTTCTTCAGCAAAAGGTTTGATCCTGAACACTAGAGAGAAATTAATTTTGTTGCATGTGGTTTTTGACGGCGGCGTGTGTTGCTTGTTTGCACGCACGCGATGAAATAGGAAGGTTTTTTCTTCCCTCTAATAGCAAAGACGGTCGAACCTCCGGTTGCGACCACCTCTCCTAGGCGACCACGTTTCCAAAATACCAAAAGTTTCTAAGTAAAATCACTCTATAGAGCGTTCTCACTCATGTGACCAGCAGCCCGTATTGGCTTTCTCAAACAAAAGAAAGTATTTGCATAAAAATAGAGTTCAATTCCCGGAGGATTAGTTTGGTACACTATCATGGCGGCCATTTCTTTGTTCTGGAATACCAACATGGCCGCCGTGACGTCATGTGAAAACACTCTATTTGGAACCTCTCATAGGCTAAGCGACCAGGCTCGTAAATGACTGCGACCTCTACAGCTAATAGTTTGAATTTGTCTTTTGTTTTTAACCTCCGGTAAGCGACCACTTGACAGGTAATAGAGTGGAAATTGGATAATAAGTCGTTGTAACATTATCGCATTCCTGGGTAGTACAAGAGAGGGAAATTTCTCAGTCAATGGGAAGTACCGGATTTTTTTTCTGGAAATTGACTTTTTGCATGATTAAAACATTTAAAAATTTAAAGAAAAAATGCACATAAACTGGATTCTATCTGTCGTAAAAGAGACAACCTTGAATGCGTTATGTAATTACAGAAAATTAGAACTGATTTTCTGATTGATAGCTTGCGAACGCAGATGTATTTCCGGTGGTCGTTTCTCTCCCGCGAAAAGGAACGTCTGCGAGCTCGAGCTGCCAAACGATTTCTGTGACGTAAGATCTTTTGTTTGGTTGTTAAGCAACAACAACAACAACAACAACAACAACAACAAGTTTATTTTTTTGTACCACACGTAAATAGGGATACACAAAATAAGTAATAGACCTAAGAAGGTACAATGCCCCCTAGAAAATAACTAAGCTAATCTAGCTAGGAGGTAGACCAATCAGCTTGTACGATGGAATGCAAGCTCGAGTTATTCTTGCGCGACTTCGCGCAACACTGGAGAAACTCTCAGCTGTTATGCGTGATATGGCAAAACCGTGAACGAAACTCCCAAGAATATTTCCCTCGACTGTGAGTGCTGCATTCTTTGTAGAGGAACGTTTTCTTTTCGTTGGCTAAGGAGAAGATACGTGTGTTTAGTAAAGGCAATGTTGACATATGTTCTTTGGTATATCGTGCCACAAATGTTGATCTTTCTGTTTACGTCGACTGTGCCGAAAAGCCGCTGGCCATTTATATCATAGGTAATCGTATTGTGCGATTCAAGAATGCCCGCAAAAGGTGGGCGAAGTTAAGGGGTAAAGCTATCAGACTCTTACGTACAAACTCCTCGCAAACACATTTCCAGGACGCCATCTCAAACTTTAAAACGCGACTCGAGGCCCGCGGCTATCCTAAAAATCTAATAGATCGATGGCGCGTTACTGAAGTAAAGTTTTGCGGAAGGCAATCGGCATTAAGAAAACAGACAAACAAGACTCACGCGACAATAATACCCTTTATCACAACAGATCATACAGCAGTAAAAAGCCTTATTAAAACAAATATTGATGCACGAATGGAGTTTAATACACTATCAGCTTTACAAAACGCCTCCTATCAGATCATAAAGAAGAGCGAAATCACTTGAAGACATACTCGTAAGAGCAAAACTTTGAAGGCACATACTACAGTGTCGCAACCGCAAGTCAGAGCCGGTCTGTCAAGATCTTTTCCCCTGTAATAAAGTATTCAACTTGTCAATTTCATCTCTACATGTCACATAAATGGTGACATTCCTAATCTTGCCAAAGTCCAAAGTATAAACAGATTTCCGGTATGACTCGCTCATTGCCATTTTCCTTCATTTCTCGTCTTCCAGCTAGAATTCGTTTGTTTGGTGGCTATGCCAGCCAAAGATATGGCAGTCATTCCCAGGGAATTTAGGCGCAATACTTGATCTTTTATTAGGCTGTTCAATGAGCGGAGAAAATGCGACGATGATATTTTTCTCGTCAGTTGACTGCAAGCACGAGTAATTTCAAGTGTTCTCTCTTGCAAATGATTAATAGACAGCCATAGTTTGACGTCAGAAAATATTTGTTTAGTCATTCTAATGTAAAATAGAGTTATTTGGGAAGCCATCAATAACGATGTTTCTCGTGACGTCACCCATTGTTATTAATATGCCAACCAGAACCTAATTGGTTGTTGAAACAATGGCTTCTTTCGTTTCGTGGTTGGCAAATTTGAATATCAAAAGAAATGTGACGTCAATGTTTGTAAACAAGATCTACTGCGTGTTTTGGTGAATTTTTACATTCTTGATCAAATTTAATTTATGCAACAACTATTTACAAACAAGAGTCTATTTCAAAAATGAGTAGTGTTTCGTTTCCGGACAGAGCAGCTCTGGGGGAAGAGAAATATGCCGTATTCGAGCTCTGTTAAGAAGACATTAATGTTGCTGGCGTGAGGCGTGACTGTAAGAGTTTCAAATTTAATTTCGTAAGCACATAACGCGAAGGTTTAAACGCGTATGCTTTTTTCATGTTTTGAGAGATTTTGAGTTTTTTCGGACAGTTGCGAGTCTTTTCAGGTTTTGAGAGATTTTGAGTTTTTTCGGACAGTTGTGATTCTGTGTTTGGTGTACCGGGTTACCCCGTTTTGAACCGTTGTTGTTTACCGATAAAAGGACATTGCTGTTGGACCGAGTTCGCCAAGTAAAGCCTACGTATACCGCTTCCATTGTAGGAGTTACCAGGAGTCCTAGGTTGTTTTCCTTTTATTTTCGACTTGGCCCCTCCCAGCATTACTCCTGTGGAAAATCAGTTTCAGCGCCTTCAATACCACCCAACTCAGCAACCTCTGTTTTTGTGTAACGCGTACCACATGGCACCCAGTTTAAGCTTCACGGAGCGTCTAGTCTCACATGAACTTTGATTGGTTTAAGAGTCGAAAGATGAACAGAATTCGTGTTTAATTATTTGCAAAATTTGTAGCTGTCCCGTAAGAATCAGCCACAAATTAACAATTAAGCATAAGGGCTGATAAAGGGGACCAGGGATGGCGTAGTGGTGATTGCACCGGCCTCCCACCAATAACTCGCCTGCCATCAATTCACATCTTGTTAATTATTATTTTTACGATCCCTAAAGAACCATGGGTAATTTGAGACCATGTGTTGATTCTGTACTAGCACTCCGTCATGTTGGCTGCTGTCATCAAAGGTGAGTTCTTAAGACTGGACTATTCCTCTCTTGCAAACTGAAGCCTAAATTGTCGCATTGTTTAAAAATCGTTCAGAAAATATGCGTTCCACTTACCCTAGTTAACGTAATCGCCTTCCTCCCCCAAAAATCTGTTCTGATTCATTTCCTTAGCTCGGTATGTCGCGCATCTTTTCCCTGCCTGCTATTTTCCACAGCGGCCTCTCTCGTTTCAAACTTTCATTCATGCATAGTAAATACGATTCCTGGAATCGGTCGCGCAGATGTTATCATAACATACTGACTTAAACAGTGACGTCATCAAATTCGCAATGTGTTTTTTATGTAACGCACAGATCTGAGAATTGGAGAGGTGATCTATGAATTTGTCTCCTATGACAGTCCAACCTTTTTTGGCTTTTTCCATTGAACGGTTTCGATTTGTTTTTTTTTTTTATTTCAAATTTTCAATGGTAACAATAATAAATAAACCTATTTGGAAATTTTCGCGGCAGAGAAATCGAGAACGACTTTGTCGCGTGACCCTATTATTGAAAATATTTCGCGTATCAAACGATGGGACAATTTAGGCCTCAGTCTGCATTTTAAACCCAGTCTGCAGTTTGTAGTCTGCATTTTATTCCTAGTTTGCATTTTATACCCAGTCTGCAGTGTGCCTTTTATAGAGACCGATTCTGGAGCCATTCGATGGCGTCGATTTTACAGAACCTACGAGAACGAAAAAGTATTGCCTGGCAAAAAGCAAGTAAACCTTCAGAAATTAGCGCGGGAAAATAGAGTGCAGACATCACCAAATCAAGTAATATTTTCTTTCAGTATTTAATTCAAGGTTAAGAAATCAAATTAAAATAATATTATACCTCGTTTTACTAGTAAGTCTCTTGAGAGCTGATGGGATGAACATTGTTTTTGTCGCGTAACTTGCCGCAAGTTAACGCGCGCCCTTAACTGCCTTTGCGTGCGTAAAATGAAAACAGAGGAAGCATATGGACATAGCATTTCCATATTTGGGAATCACTTTGCGACCCAGTCTCCGTGAGCTACCAGGACGTAACGAAACGAAAGCCCTTAGCAATATTGAACGCGTTTACAAGTTGAAGAGTCGCTTATTTGTGGAATTTGCTTAGCTACTGTTTTCTCCAAACATATCGCTTTTTTCATCGTTTAATCTCCAGGTGGGATCAAATTTACGAGAAAGTGATGATGAATCACCTTGTGATACTTTAGGACCCCTTCGGGCTACTTGCTCAGAAATTTGGTCGCCCGCGCTCGCAAATAAGGCGCCCCAGGCGACCGTTAGGCAGCAGCCTTGTATAAATTATATTCCCCGGAGAGTTACACAATTTGCAACAGAGTTGCGTGTTTCTGTGAACACTGTAAAATCGGTGTGGTTTAGATACTGCGAAGAAATGAGAACATTGGCGAAACCTTGCTTGACATCCGAAAAACTAAAGGAAGATGACCTTGAACTCATTGAAGTTTTGAAGCTCCACTCTCCATCCATGTCCCTTTCCGGAATAATCGAGGAGATAGAACAACTTGGAGGCCAACAAATTTCAATGTCAGCCATAAAAAACATGGAAACTCGCGGAAACGGAAACGTGGAAACTCGCACATATAGACACAGCGCGAAAGAATCACTATGTGTAGAAGTAGGGAGGAAACTCGAGTCTCCGAATAATACTTTAAGTATGCTGGTTTTCCTGAACAGCCCAGAGTGTTATAATGATGTAAGCGGGGCTACAAACACAGCCCGTTTTCTTTCATTTTTTCAAGAGGCAGGTGACGTTGTAAACATTAGGGATTCAATATGGAGCTTAAGCACGCGCGTTTTTGAGACGCGGACGGCAACCGGAATAGAACATTTAGCGTGCCAGGTCAGTGATGTCTCATAGATTTTTATATTAATCATCTCTAATGGAGAAAATATACTTAGCAATGTAATTGTGGTTGTGTGAAGACAAGGTAAAAGGGAAAACATCTCACTTCGGATTGCCGTCCGCGTCTCAAAAACGCGCGTGCTTAAGCTCCCTACTTAGTAGGGAGCTTAAGCACGCGCGTTGAAAACGTCAACGAAAGCGTCACCTCAAAACATAAGTTTCTCGCGGCTAGGCCATCTCGTTCGCGTCGTACAATGTGGGCGAAGTATCCTAAGAATAAACTGGTACGAGCAGTTTCAGAACAAAAATAGAGAATTGTAGATTCACATAAAAATTTGTACGCTCGCGTTGGCGTCAAAACCTCAAATTTGGTGATTTCACGTCGTTTTTGTGCAGAGTACCACACGACTTTGAGCTAAAATGCGTGCCGCACGTGCAGCTCGATTATCTTTCCTCTTTTAACCGATGATATTGTTGTTTCGTGGCGTTCTCATTGACGACCGCGTCATAGATCGTAAAGTGCCATTGAAACTGGTCGACCGCGCCTCGAAGTC
>NC_090888.1:65972934-65975434 GCF_036669925.1 Montipora capricornis | reverse complement strand
GGCGGCAATCAAGTATGAAAAGTCCTTCGTCCCGCGCGCCATCTTCATGAGACGAAGGACTTTTCGAAAGTCTACACTCTTTATTGTTTTACTAGTTAACGCTGTGGTTTTCGTAACAGAAGAACGTTGGCGAACAGAGTCGCCATTGGCTCTCGAGCTGGTCAATACCATGTTCAATACACGGCTAGCAGAGATCCATTACGCAATAGACCTCTTTAGCTTGTACATTTTGTTTTCCCATTTCAGACCACGTGATGTTACTGTAGAGTACAGTTTCTTTCAAATGTCGTCCTATGCACGTGAATATGTACGCATAACTTATGAAAAAACAAAAGGAAAATTCCCTTGATAGACTTGCCACAAGTCGACCTCACGATAATCCCAGGAGAAAATGTTTTAGCGAGCGAATCGTGATTTTTCGTACGCGAAGTAAATGAGCGAGCTAGACGAAGGACTGTTCGAAAGTCTATTCCCTTGAGAACATCACGTGGTCTGAAATGGGAAAACAAAACGTACAAGCTAAAGAGGTCTAGTCTCTAATTTCATTGAATTACGTCATCGTCACATTGATTTTTTGCGTCAACAACTTTATTATCCTTCCATGTAATAACAATGATGATATACAAACCAACACATTGAGATTAGAGAAAAGAATACAAAGCTTGAAAAATTTACTAATAATTACTGAATAATCATTACATTTAGGTGTTTCATAATTAAGCTCATGCTGAACTTTCTGAAAAAAAGGATCAACTTCACGAATGCGAAAACTATTTTCATTCGGTGCTATCTTCGTTTCCTTTTTTCAACTGAAAAAAAAAATTCTAGACGAGAAAGGTAGTAGTAGTATACCGGGGATACATACTACACTAAACAATCATAGATCCTCTCAGGGAGTCCCGTATTCACTTTATGATGTGTCCAATAAGGAGACTTACACAGGCGTCTAAGTTCAAATTCTTAAAACCGCTACTTTCCTGAATATCATCTGTGTCCTTCAAAAATAGACACTTTTCTAACGCTGATGGGGACTAGGCCAATTTGGGTAAATCTTGCTCTTGGATGATGGACTCTTGTAATAATAAATAGAGGATATTACATGGCCGCGTGGGGATACGAATTTTATCTTCGAGTGCTGAAAGCACGGGTGAGCGAAGCGAACGAGTGAGAGATACTTTCAGCACAAGAAGATAAAATTCGTATCCCCATGCGGTCATGTAATGTTCTGTTTACTATATAGATATTGATGAAATTTCCAGATTTCAAACAACTTGTTTTTTTCATTTTCGAAATGATGATAAAGTGGTCACCAACCGCTAAAACAAGCATGTTGTGTAACACGAGACAAGATATGAAAGTTATGAAAAGCAAATCATGATAATGTCAAATTTTGCAATAAAAATGTTAATGTAGTAGAGAGGCATTATACTGAAGCACAAAAGTATCTTACAATGAAGACGAAATTCGCATTTTATTGGCTAATCGTGTTCGTTACCATGACGACACCTATATCCTCACATATGAAAGATAAAAATGATATGTTCACTGCGCGCGGTGAAGATACGATTTTTTAGTAAAAGGAGAAATCCTGGTATTTCATCAGTATCTATATAATAAAATGAAATAAACCGTAATAAGGAAGAAGTTATGGCATGTTAAAACAAAGCTTATTAAATGTATAAAGAACAATTTCAGAACAATAGAGAAAATTGGGTTGTAGTGTTTCAAAGTTTTACTATTTTCTGGAAATCCAGAATCATTGCAATCACTTTCTCGTCAAAGTGAACGCTGCCCCCATATTTGAACGTATTACTGGGCTGACCGCCATAGAGGGATCCGAGGGTTTGCACTTTTGAGATGGAAACCAACTGCTTAATCATTCGTCGACATTTTGAACAAGTAATCATGCGCTTTGAGGCATCTGCATTGGCTTTTCCATCGGAGAAATGTTGTGGACAAGGAGATATCCTTGAGTGGTTAACGCTGATACTGTCCTTCTCCAAAAAAGCCCACAAACAGCACTCCATCAAACCGATGAACTGAGGGTAAATTCCCTTCACAAATGTTTCTAGTCGTTGATTTCTGTTAACGAGTACCCTTTCTAAGATTTCGCTTTCCAAATATTCGTAATCCTCCTCTCCTTGGATGTCTGCCAGCTCCATGTTTTTGATCATGCTGTAACATTGTCCTCGGACCCCCTCAAGCCTTCCATCTTCTCGTACAGCTGCTGTACAAGTTGCCAAGTAGAGGATCGTTATTGCATTTTGCTCAGATATTGGTTCACCCTGCAGCACTTTCACGCATATATCCACTATTCCCTGGACTTGGTATTCGTCAGCTAACTTTAAAAGATCGTCCACTTTGTTCACTACAGCATGCAAGAAAAGTTATAATAAGTGAACCCCAGAAACCTTTTTCCCCTACGGGATTAAAGCGTGCTTTAATCGTTTACTTAAGCAATAGACCACAAGTTTCTATGGTTTATAGGCTGATAAACCAC
>NC_090888.1:65955434-65967934 GCF_036669925.1 Montipora capricornis | reverse complement strand
GTCCCCGGCTGCTTAACGATGAAACGTACCGTTTGTCGTCCAGTTATCACACAAAACGTTATCGGAACAAGTAAGCCGCATGAGGGTTTATGTCAAACCTGGAATCCGGAACCTGGAACGCGTTTTATTCATTACTGACCCTCCCCTATGAATTGACTTTGTCAGTTATCATTTATGTACTTGCAAAAACTAAAGAAACCGTGCACGAAAAACTAAATTAACAAGTGAATAAATAAATAATGAGAAATAACGGCTTTATGCAACATGATTTAAAGCGGTACAAATTTTAGGATGGTAAAAGTGAAGACAGAAAGAACTGTCTATCGTGATTTGTACAGATCACAGACATACTTTCCGTTTCAGTACTCTGATTTCAAAATTTGTTTGTAGACCTTTTTTAACCGGTTGAGTAGGAATCCAGACAGACAATCTTTAATTAACAATTAAAGATCACACTTCGAACACTTGCCAACAACTCTGCGGTTAACTATCGACATTCCATTGCGTGAAAACCAGAACCCGGACTGCGCAAAGATCCAAAGTCTTACCATGTTGAAAAGGAGAAACAGAAGGTGAGCGAAACAAACTTCATTTCCTCACTGATTAGTAACAACTCATATTTTAAAAAGGGACCCGTATAGATTCAGAAAAACAACGTGAATCGCACCTTGACTTTTCTAGTCACAAAGTAAACTAAACTCGCGTGACACTCTCCCATAACCAGGCAACGTGACACAATCTGGGTGGCGGGCCTAAAACACTAGTCACTTTTGACGGGTTACTCGTTGCAGGTCATTATTTTACCTTTTAGAACGTAACCTAAAACCCGAATTGATTTGGGTAACCCTACGCCTAAACTACGTTTAGGCTTGTATTAAAGTTTGGTGTCACCATCTTTTTGGCTGGGATTGTAGCTGGGCAACTAAACGTCATAGCGGACCGAAGTAGGGATTAGCATGCATTTAATTTTATAACTTACAAGCTAAGTTACCACTTAATAGCACTTTAAAGAAAAATATAATCCCATCAAGGCCAAGCGAAACAATCAAACATTACTTTCAACATCATTTGCCTCTCTCAACTTTGCATTGAAATGGTTTTCCGGCATGTGACGAGGTCAAACATTTTCACACGTTTAAATGCGTTTAATTAACAAACATTAACATTAACAAACTTCAGCGAGTAGAAAACGTGACAAATTATTGTGTTGATGCATTAATTTCTAGAATTTCAGCGGTTATGAGCAAAAAGCATAATGCGTCTGTTCGCCTACGCCTAGAGTCGATTCACCTACGTCCAATATGTCAGTTTCCCCAACAATCCTGGTCACAAGCGTTGGGACAGTTCACGGCAGATGACTTCACAGGCAGACTCTCTTAAGACCAAGACCGCGTAAGCCCGCCTGCCCGCCCCCCCCCCCCCCCTCCCCCTTCCTCCCCCTGTCAACGTTGATAAAAATCTTGACAAAGCAAAACCTTGACAATCGCTTCAGAATAGCCATGTTTCACGAATTGTTCGCCTCCAAGAACAGTATTCTCCAACTAAAGTGACGATAAGATAGATATTTACCACTTATTCCAATAATAATGATTTTTTAGCAATCAGGTTCGGTTCCAAAACCGACTGTCTAACCACTTTCTACGGTCCCTTTTTCCTTTTTAACCACACGGCGATCTGGTCTTCAGAATAGCTTCCATTTCTTTCAACATTGCTAGGGGGGAAGGGGTTTCAATTCTACTTGCTTCTATTCACCTTTTTTTTTAAACGTCAAGGACGTAGTTGAAATCGTGCGTTCTACAGCGCAAAAGGGGAGGTCTCCCAACAACTTATGGCCAGGATTGTAGGTCTTAAACTCCGTACTATGACAATCATTATCAAGAGAAAATGAGGGACAGAGAAGGACGCTCCCGGTCCAGCCCTTGGGATATGTCATGTCCACGAAAGTTATTTTTAGACAAGCGGAAGTCTTCCGAGACGTCCGCATGCAGGCCAACGTCGGTCCGATGTTTGAAAGAAAATATATATTCATCAGCCTTTCACGTGCGCCATCATTTTCTCTTTTCACTAAGAACCTGAGAGCGAGGCAAGACTGCATGCGGACGTCTCAGAAGACAGACTTCCGCTAGAACAAAGACTTCCGCTCGTCTAAAAATAACTTTCGTGGACATAACATATCCCGGCCAACGCCTTGAGCCTCCCTCTCTGTCCCCTCATTTCCTCTTGTCATTATGTAAAACAGTTGATTCACCTATACTTGATGTGCGGTGTTGGAGTCAGTCGATTTGATTCGTACTTAGTGCGGTGAATTCAAACAACTAATAGAATCTCCCGTTTCGAATTACACGGTTCTCCAATTACACTCTTAATGAAAGTTTGTGATGCACGATGGTAATTCTGCATGATGCGTGTTCATTTCGCAACATTTTAGAGTAAATTCGTTACATATTCGCTCTTCGTAATATGTATTAATCAGTCACTGTTACATACGAACTTATTTATTGCTTACATATAAAATGAAGTTCAAAAATGCAATTTAATTACTGCAAGAAACTTTTTGAGACTAATAATTATACTAATCAGTGATTTGAAAAGTCTCACCTTTTTTAGTACAGGCCCAAGTCACAAGTCTACAGAAATAACGCCTCAGCTGTTATATATAATTTCTTTGCCTCTAACTAAGCTTACGGATCGCGTGAAAGGGCACGAATTAACAATCAAAACATTACTTTATAAAGTTCATGATACAACAACATCGATATAAAAATTGAACCAGGCAGTAAAGTGGGAACGAGCTAATTTCTTAAGTACCTTGTCCTTTTGAATGATATGTTAAAAGTCCCACCTCCTTTAGTATAGGCCGCTCGAATCACAAATAAACACAAAGACCGTAAACGGTGGTTCATTTCATCTTAATACTCAGTTTTTCTGCGAGGTTCAACAAGGACTATTAAAAAATTCAGTTTTAAAGCTTTTACATATGAATCGTTGGCGAACTGACTTTAGACGTGAGCGAACAAACGGTAGGCGAAACAACCCATAGGCGAAACGACCGTTTACCGTCCTTGAGGCGTTCTTGTGATGATCGACCATGATGCCGGGCGACAAATACAATTCATCGTTTAGCCGCCGGGTCAGCTTTAACTGGCGAAACAATAAAGCCCATGTATTCCTCTAAGAAGACATCGTTTTGACGTAGAAACACTTAACAGCAGCAACGAGAATGATGCCGTGAAAGGTGTAATAACATTGTTTTGATCATTGGAAACCCATGCCATTTTGCAAAATTTTATGCCAATATATCTTTGAACGCGGAGAAAACAGTTTTCGAAGTGACTTGTACTGGATATTTACTACTTTTAATTGCGAAAAATGCCAAAAACTGTAACTCAATCTTAACTCAACTCAAACTCAACTCGGAACTCGATGAATAGCTGATCTCAGAGTAGGCTTAAAAAATATGGAAACAATTGGACAAAACTACATGATACGTTAAATGGAGATGGAAGACAGAAAAAAAAATCGCTGAACAAATTTTCATCCTATTATATAAGATAAAAAATAATAAAATTTTGCCCTCACTTCCCCCTTTAAAAATCCAAAAAAATGGTCTATGATGGTCTGTTTGCAGACAACTGGGGAATATAATAGATAGCCCTCACCTTCACAAGTTCAGTCAATCTAGTTTAATGTAGCAATAGATTATAAAGTCGCTACTAAAGATTTTTACCCATTCGTAAATCGAACACCACAGAAAAGGAGGAAACCTATTTTCCGGTTACAATAATCTTTAATATCTCTACGGCGCCCGAAATTAGCATAATAACATGAATGGCTGAATTTAATCTTTATGACAGACGAATCACAGAAACTAAGCATTCCGCAACCCACAGAGGAAACCAGTTAGGTGTTAGGTCTATCACTTCGTACTAAGTTTAACAATAATGGAAATGTGCATTTCATCCTATCTCCTATAGAGAATTTGAAGAGACCTCGTTCACAAATACTACCTGAAATTAGTGGAAACTTGATGTACTGTGGAGTAAACGATTACAGTCGACCGGAGTTCTTATAGTATCTACTGACGTTACACAAATCACTTGACTCTGAAGATGACTTCCACTCAGGTTGTCGAAACGTCAGTCAATGTCATCTCAAACAGTCCTTCTCAGGACTATACTCACCAGGACGATCGTACTTTACTTAATGATGAGTGTTTAATATTCATTGTTACCATTGGCACAAGGGGAATTGTTTTGTAGAACACTCTTTCTTTTTTATAAGAATATATTTTATAAGAATATTTTCATCCTGGGCCGGAAAAACAAGAGTGTACCGAGACTGTAGGACAAACAGCCGTACGCGTCTTTCAGGATGCCACACAACGCTGGTTGTGTGACATCCCGAAAGAGAACGTGTATTTACGAAAGGTAGAGCGGCGGAGATCTAACCCGAAGGTCGTGGGTTCATTTCCCACCCTGGTCAGAGTTTTTCCCTGTCCTTGTGTGGGCCCAGTTCCATCAGTAGGGCTAACGCTCACAGGGTTCATATGGGATAGAAATTAAATCTAGCACTTCATGTTGCACTACACTCTATTCAGTTAACTCTGTATATTTACGAAACCCTACTTCGACACAGCTTTCCTTCACTTACAAAAACAAAGAGTAAAGCAGTATGGAGAAGACAGAGAAGACAACTGGGACACAGGACCTTATCTTGCCTATCTTCATGCCGTGGACATCATTAATCAGAAGAATTTCTAAACGGTTACATTTAGCCGTGCTCTCGAAAAGGAAAAGAACACTTCACACAAAAAGAAGGAAGAAAGAGAACACTGAAGCATGTCTGGGTCGCGCCAAGTTTTATTGTGCTGACGACAGATATTTGACTTTGCGCTGAATCCCGACTATCAAACCATGTGACACTTCAGTAAACCATTTGCCGGTGACTTAGGTCGTTCGTCGATAAGTTGAATCCTTCCTTCTTTAACTAAACCATTTAAGCTACAGAGCACTAGATCATTTGTTGTCAGACCTGATCATTTCACATTTCGTCGACGGATGGATTCTCAGTTGAATAAACCAATTTGAATTAGTCGAATTAAGTCTGTTCCGTTTCAACATCGGCGTCTGAACCATTTCAAAACAATCTAAACCATTTCAATTTTGACGAAACCGCTTCACAAAAGAACTTTGACTTAGCAAGTCAGCCTTCAAAAGAAACGGTGACGTGTCGTACATTATGTCTTTAAAGGCAATTGATCATGAGACACTTACCATCGTCTTTGTCCATGTTTCCTTCTCTGAGTGTGCGAAAATGGGCCTGCGATGTTTCGGCACAGTCCGAGAGGCACAAAACGACGGAAGCGGGTATCGCCCTGGGGTGAACTCTTCTGCTATCTTTTGCCGCGAAGTAATGTTATCCTACCCAGACTACTCACGGGCAAATAATGTAATTTTTATATCCTTTTTAAAAAGACTTTCCTCTCATTCCGCGTTTTAGAATATTCCATATATTCCGTGTTTTAGAATGTTCCGTTTATTCCGTGTTTCAATATATTCGATATTTTCCTTGTTAACGGTTTAGAATATTCAATATATTCCATAGTTTAGAATATTCCGTGTATTCCGCAACCCCGCCGTTCCACCATTCCATGAAATAGGGTCTGCTCACCCTTTGAAAAGGCTTTTCAGCTTTGTTTTCCCTCTCACCAACACACAGGAGGCTTCCGCTTCTCTAGTTTTCATACATATATAATTTTTTACAAGAAAAGTGGAGCGAAAATAGAAATTGCGTGAATAAATTACAAGAGAGGAAAGAGGCTATCAGCGAAATCAACCGACACGGACCAGCAAAATTAAGGTAGTGTTGCCGAACGTGCACTTACTCTCGATTCGAACTCGATGACTAAAAGATTTCGACGTATGTGAAAACTAAGTTGCGATTTTTTAATGTTTCGTTTAATTCAGAAGAGCTCATCTTTTCTATTACTGGACAGCGCCGTGGGAATTTCAACACAAACAAGCTGATAAAATCCACATTTTTTGCTGATCGATCACAATGAGAAGATAAAAATAGTTTTCTTCTGTTTTTCTTTCCGTTGCGAGAAAATTACCGTTGAATGTCTTTCAATGCAGGAGAAGTTGACCCGGTCTTTGCGAGTATTAATTTATGGTCGACTGGTGAATTTTTTGCTTGCTTATTTGACCTGCCGAATGTCTGTAGAATGTGAACTTGTGTGGCGATCTCCGTAGACGTGAAAAAAGAGTGATTTTGATTTAAGAATTTAAATGTCTGTTAACGCGCGGCCGGGGCCGGGGCCGGGGTCGGGGTCGGGGTGAATTTTTTTTTCCAAATTTTTTTTGTTTAAATTTGTGCCGTTATTCTCCCGTACTGTTATTTTCGAATGAAACATTAAGGAACCAACAGAAGCTATGAAAGTTCTTAAGGGGCATCTTAGTTTTTTTCCAAATCGGACTTTTTTGTGTTTTATAAGTTAAGTTGTGGAATATACGCCAACTGCCAAAGACACTGAAGACTCGCTGAGCTCCACACTTAAAAATCGCAATGTAATGTTTACTTCGTTAAACAGAAACAGAGTTCTACGATGATCGTCACGCAGTCACGCAACGTTCTCATTTGCTTGTTTGTTCCTGTTGTTGTTAATCAGTGTTGTTTGACTTTACTACAAACGGCTTGTAGTAAAGTTAGAGTCGCACGGGAACTTGTCAGCGAATTCTATTTGGACGTCAAGGGATCGAATCCAATTTTATGATTAAAAACACAATTACAGCAATGTTGACAACATACAAAAATTTGGTTTTATCAACGGAGTTGATAATGTAAATTGGCCACCGTACAGAGATTCTAAAAGCTGACGTTTCGAGCGTTAGCCCTTCGTCAGAGCGAATCAAAGGGATTATAGGTTACGTGTAGTTTTTATAGTAGAGTAGGAGCTACGCTATCGGTGGTAACATGGCAACGTGAAAAATAGGAATATATTACTTAAATGAAAAGCGTTCGTTAATACCGTGAGGATTAAGGGTGCCGATTTGAAAGATGAATTTTTGTTCCAGATTCTTGCGGCTTTCCGTCGTACCTAGATGTAGGGAAAGGCCGCAGATAGCCATGTGTTTTTTGGAGTGGTTAGGCAGATTAAAATGACGAGCGACTGGCTTAGATGCATCCTTGTCATTTTTCTCAACATCGCGAAGGTGTTCGCGGAATCGGTCACCTCCAATTTTGCGAAAAGAAGCAAATGAGACCGTTGCGTGACAACTGTGGCTATGTTTTGTTTTGTTTTAATTGTATTGCGGAGAAGGCTTTTACGAAGTAAACATTAAACGAGGGTCTGAATAGGGGGGGGGGGGGGGGTCCACTTGTCGGTTGTCGGTTAAAATTTCTGATCTTTGTCGGTTGTCGGTAGATCTCCGTTAATAATTGACAATGTACGTTAATTGTTATTTTGTGTTTTAAAATTCACCTAGTTTCAAGACTTTGAGCCCCATATAACGTGTAAAGCTAGTAACTTGTAAGATTGCATCATTTGATTGCTCTAACTTTATTAACCCTGGTTTGTTTTTGTGTATAGATCGTTTTCACTGTCACGCAACGAAAAAATAAAATCGAAACCGTTAAATGAAATAAGCCAAAAACTTGGAATGTTGTAGGAGACACATTCATAAATCATCTCACCAATTCTCAGGTCTGTGCGGTTCATCGTTTCTGAGTTATTTGTCGAAGTGTTTCACGCAACTTAATAAAGTCTTGTATGGAGCCGTCATGTTGGTGCACCAGTGTTGTGCACCAATCACTGACCAATATGGCGTCCAGAAATCAACACGAACGATGAAAGCGCTTACGTTTCGCTCATGAAAATAAATTTGTATGAAGACATCTCGTAATGTACTTGAAACGCTCAGACTGCTGAGATTCATACGCATAGATAGTTTTTTTCAACCAAATAACTTTGTATCATGGTGTTACACAAGGTGGCAATTCGGAAATTCAAAATGCTGTATTTTCGAAACGAAAGACATCATGCAACTGGAAACTCCTATAGATAAAAATTCAAAACACCTTGCGATTTTGATTTTAGAATTTGATGATGTCGTTGTGAAAACCATCTATTTCCCCAGCTACTCGGTCCCAGTATCCTCTCTTGAAGTAATAATATCGTTGCAAGGATCATAAAGACAACTGTCATTTACTACTTACAGTCACTGGTCGAGACGCACAAATGGACGAACAGCTCTGCCGGATCGGGTAATACACTCTCTCTTGACAAGGTCTAGATGTTCTTCGTTTTCGGTTCCGTCGTCATCAGAATCTGTCTCCTCTTCATCAAATTTGTACCTCTTTGTGATCCTCGAACATCTTGATCAAATGATAAAGATTTCCTCAGGGAATACATACATACATAAACTTTATTTTTCCTCGAATTTAAGAGTAGCTATTATAAAAGCTAAAATTTCCGAGTAAACAATAACAAAAATAATAAAATATACAACAACTTATTAACTACGATTCTGTACAATATTTACAAGTTATGGCTAAAATAAATAGGACTATATATAAAAAATTTAAAAGCACTAAAGTGAAAATTATCAAATGTACATAAAGTCAAGGCTAGCTAATGCTTTTTTAAAATCATTAAAATTGGCAGCTCTCTTCAGACTCGTTGCCGGTGGGTTGAACAGCGTAGACAGCAGGCGGCAGTGTCCCAGCTTTATCTTTTCTTGTCTCACTCCTAATAACAGTCCGTTGGCGTACTGGTCTGTACCTCTCTAACAGAGATGTTCGAAAATCCTAGGAGAGGTCGGCAAGCAAGAAATTCTACAACAAATGTTCCGAAAATTCTAGATCTCAAATCGTCCTCCGAACAGATATTTTCCGAAAATTGACGTTGGGTGCCCCTACTTTAATGTGGTTAGTTCGTAAACTAGAAAAAATACAAAATGCTCCTATGATCTCTTCTTTCTGAAAACAAATATCGATAATGTCGGTCCATGTCGGTAGTCGGTTAATATTTTTTCTGTCGGTAGTCGGTAATTTTTTCTCGTTTTGTCGGTAGTCGGTAGTACTTGTCGCCCTTTGTCGCTAGTCGGTTAATCCCATTCAGACCCTCCTCTGAGTTTCACGCTTACGCGATCGTCAGACGGCTTTATCGTGACAGAAACATACCAAGCTTTTGTGTGAAGAACATGTACAGTTAATAACAGGTCGATTGGATACAAAACAATAGAGCTATCGTTTGAGGTAAAGGGAGGATTATAGGACTATGGATTGACGAAATAAGGTGATAAAATAGGGCTATTGTTTGTAGACAATTAAAGGTTCTGTTGGAAGAATTTTTTTGTTTTCGTGGTGGCATCTGGAAATAAGTTCGGTTCTTTTGTTTAGTAGAGTGCATCTGTCGGCTCTGATAATATGGAATTTTTCAGCAAGGAAGAGATTGCAAACTTCGTTCTGCCGCTGTATGCGGTGGATCTGCAGAGAATGGGCCCATTAATCAATGGTGTAGGCAGTATTACTGTTTTTCAATTCCCGTATGTACTTGGAGAGTTCAGTCCTATTAGCGTATGCTTTGCTGCAGAAAGATAGCGAGTGCTGGATGGGTGAATCGCTGTTTGAAAGTGCCTTCTGTTAGACCGATGTAATTTTTGCCCTCGTTATCGCTTTTGGTGACTTTTTGCGTTGTAAACGAAACAAGAGGAGGGGCAGTCAGTGTTATTCAGAGGGAAGGCTTGCTCAGTGTTTCTGCTGTTGCATCGGTTGTCTTGAGCGGTCGGGGAGGGATGTAGAATTCTTTGGTTGTGCTTTTCGATATTAGAATCCATATTATACATGCAACTATAGCTGTCTTTGATAGAGTTTTTGTTGAAGGTTTTGTGGTATTTGTGGTGCTTAGGTAAGTGCTTGTGGACGCATAACCCAAACGCCTAATCGAAAAGGTGGAAATTTTAAGCGTCACCAAAAGAATGACATGGAAAACATTTTTCTTCGACAGCAACTCCCATAAGTCAGATCATATAACCGACGACATCAACTGGTTCAACCGCATCTCTGACGAACTGAAACACTCTTTTACTGTTTTCAATATCGACTACATCTACTCTTCCATAACAGAATCCCTCCTTAGTCCTCCTCCTGAACGCAATGAATTACGCCAAAGCCTTCACTACTATCACCACTCAAGACATGCATCAACATCACAATGCATTGCCGAAAATCTCACATCTTCGACGAAAACACCGCTTGTGAAAAGAAATTAGACAACATTCGACGTAACAAGGGGCAGCTATGACGGAGCAGAAATCATGCCAGCTAGTAGGACACTTTAAGCAAAACGAGACTCTTGGTGGCATTTACCTGGGATGCTGCTGTTTGAGTAAAATGTGAAGGATGGTTGCAAATGTCAGTGATCCCTGAAGCCAACTGAGAGTCACAAGAGACGTGGTAAAAGCGCTGAGGAAGTTTATAATAAGTTGTGACTTCAAGCATTTTCATGCATGGGGACTAGGGACTTAGGACTAGCCAATTGCAATCACTTCTTCCGGTCACGCGTGCATAAATTCCATAACAGAAGAAGCGAAAAATTCAATTAAAAAAGCCAGATAAATTAAAGGTATTATATAACTTCAGTAACAAAGCAGTTTTTCCCTATCTTTACATTCTTGTGACGCTTTAGTTGTCTTACCGCATTAATCGACTTCAAGCGTTTTTATGAATCAATCTTATTTTTATGTGCTCACATTCAATAAAAGCAATTTAAGTTTCATTTATTCACGATGGGAACCGAAAATGAAGGCAAGAGGTGCAATCGACAAAATCGATTTCAAAGGAGGCTTTGGTTGCTAGCTCTTAGAGCAGACGAAGATCACTTGAGGGATATTTTTTTCACCGAATTCAGTATGAGAACGCAGTAATTCGAAGGGAAGTCACAGTGGTGTGGGTGTGTTGGGAAATCCCAAGAAAAGAGACATGCATGTTGTATGTCCTTCACTGACAGTACCAAGCCAAGAGCTTCGTGACAGGCACGTGGCTAATTACCATATTTGACTACGATGAAAACGACACTCAAGCGAATTTCAAAAGTGGTCTGCCTTAGGCATTCGACGAAAAAAGTGGACACGCCAACATCGGCCTCTACAGAGACGACGAACGGGATTAGCCTTACTGAAGAATGCATCAGGCCCTCAAGCTGACCATTTCAGAGCAATCACCATCAACCACTTCAAGCAACACGACCTTTCAATCTCCATCCAAGCCAACCTCAAAATAGTTACCTTCCTCGACGTCTCACTGAAATTAACAAACGGCACTTTCTACCCCTGCAGAAAAGCGAACAACCAACCACTCTACGTCGACGCCAATTTCAACCATCCGCCAAGTGTCATCAAGCACTTCCCAGAATCCAACAATCGTCGCCTAAAGAACACATCAGCTGTTACTTTGGCAGCATTCAGAAGCAAAGTTTAACGTTTGCTCTCGAGATTAGCAAAGTTTCAGCCACAGCAATTTATGCAAGAAATCTAGAAATATCTCGACCAGGAAAAGGGGGCAGAATAAAAATATTTGTCAGATCCAAATTAATGACTGCTACTTTAGGTGAATCGAGGAGGACATCTTTAACAAATTCCGCCGGCACACTTGCAAATACGCTACTGTCACGATACCTTCGAAAGATTCAGCGTATTTCTCCGCCGATATTCCGAACGATTTCCAGTACCTTTTGTGCTGTGATTGAGACTTTTCTCCTCTAGCAAAGCTTGCCAAACGAACCAGGCGAGTATGGCGATCAAGTGATTTCCGTGTAAGAAGACACGAAACGACTTCACGGCCTGCTGACCTCTGATTGGGCAGCAAAACACAAAGAATTTCTGGCACCAATCAGAATTGAGAATTACCCCTGCTGTTTGGAACTGGTCTGGTAAGAACTTGTCCCCAGGGGCTCTTCTCACCCTACAATGCTTTTCTTCGTCGCCATTTTCTTTTGCCGGTTTAGACTTCCCCTTGCCTCCACGATCTGCCCCTGGGTCTCCGAGGATGAGCGAGTCAATGCTGTGTGTCATTCTCGTGTTATTCATAACGAAACTCTTCATGTACGAGCGCCGTTTCCGTTTCAGCTGTTTTCAATATATAAGTATTATATTTTATTTTTCTACATTTGACACAGTTGGATCCCCAGAAAAAAAAAGTGTAGTATTCAATTCTGAGAATTATCAGAACGAGGGAAGCGATTCCACCGCAAGAAGTTAACCCTTTTCATCTCTGAGCTGACCCTCAGTAAAAAGTGTAAGACAGTGTAAAATCGGTTGATTAAACGAGACTTAACTGTAAGTTAAAGTTTGATTGAGATTCTATCACACGACAGCAGAAGGCAAGGAGGTCACATGCGATAGCACGGCGTTTGCGCGAGTAATTTTTAAAAACATTGAATGGGAGTGTCAGGCATAATACACACAGCAGTAGGTGCATGACTAGCTAAGGCCGACAAAGGG
>NC_090888.1:65937934-65945434 GCF_036669925.1 Montipora capricornis | reverse complement strand
GAATGACAGAATTCCATTCACCCTCACTTTCCATCCTCATAATCACGCAGTCAAAAGCATCATTCTTAGTAATTTTAAATTACTCCAAAATGATCCCGAGACTGGTAGAATCTTTTCGCAACCTCCACTTATTTCATTCAAACGCGACAAAAACGTAGGCAACTTTTTAGTTAGAAGCGCGCTCAAAACTAACGAGCAACCCAGCACTTTCAAATGCGCGCGCTCACGATGCAAAACTTGTCTTTTCATTGTTAACACTAGCAAGATCTCGGGACCTAAGCGATCTGTTAAGATCACCGATCGTTTCACTTGTACCTCCGCAAATGTCATTTATTGCATAACCTGTACGTTATGTAATAAATTATACATTGGTGAGACAGGTAGACGACTAGGTGACCGATTCCGCGAACACCTTCGCGATGTTGAGAAGAATGACAAGGATGCATCCAAGCCAGTCGCTCGCCATTTTAATCTGCCTAACCACTCCAAAAAACACATGGCTATCTGCGGCCTTTCCCTACATCTAGGTACGACGGAAAGCCGCAAGAATCTGGAACAAAAATTCATCTTTCAAATCGGCACCCTTAATCCTCACGGTATTAACGAACGCTTTTCATTTAACTAATATATTCCCATTTTTCACGTTGCCATGTTACCACCAATAGCGTAGCTCATACTCTACTATAAAAACTACACGTAACCCATAATCCCTCGATTCGCTCTGACGAAGGGCTAACGCTCGAAACGTCAGCTTTTAGAATCTCTGTACGGTGGCCAATTTACATTATCAACTCCGTTGGTAAAACCAAATTTTTGTATACTACTTCCCCACCGACGCAGCACCACAGTTTCTTTAGAAACTACCCCTCCAAAACCACAGGTAACCCAGGCTCACCGTGTGTAGGTAAATATAGAGAACATATAAGGCGAAGTTTAGGTCTGAAAATTTGCTAGAAAATGGAAATAAAAATCGATAAAACTTACCATGTGGTGAGCTGTTGTTGTCTTTAATACGTACGCGAAGTTTCGGGAAAAATGGTCCCCGTTCACCTTCCTTCATAGTATAGTGACAAGGTAGGAGACGGAAGCCAGCTTATGGACTCCGATCGACCCAAAACAAGCACGATTTTTTTCGCGAAAATTGAATCCAGTCGCTAAATAAACACGCCAGTCTCGTGGAACATGAATTTCTCTAAACCATGAATCCACTGAAGCATCTCCAGGTAGCAACGCGAAGCCACCAGACTCCGTGAAACTTGTAAGTTAACCTGCTAAAATGGCGGCCAGAAAGCGTCGTACTCGCAAAGTGTCCAATTCAAAATGGCACTGAACTCTAGACGCCTGGTGACGAGTTCAATAAGTTCTGGAGGGAGGGGAGTCCCACATGGCTAAAAACAAAACTCACTGAGCAATCTCGGACTCCCCTCCCTCCAGGGGAACTTATTTTACTCGTCACCCGTTTTGAATTGGACACTTCGCGAGTACAACGCTTTCTGGCCGCCATTTTAGCAGGTTAATTTACAAGTTTTACGGAGTCTGGTGGCTTCAGTGGATTCATGGTTTAGAGAAATTCATGTTCCACGAGCCTGGTGTGTTTATTTAGCGACTGGATTCGATTTTCGCGAAAACAATCGTGCTTGTTCTCTATATTTACTGTCATATGTTCTCTATATTTACCTACACACAGTGAGCCTGGGTTACCTGTGGCAAAACGATAACAGGGAGCTTACGATTTTAAACATTTTACGACGACAACGGCAACAACAACGCCGTAAAACAATGATATCATTGGTTAAAAGAGAATAAATAATCGCGCTGCACGTGCAGCACGGATTTTAGGACGGATTCGTGCGGTACTCTGCATAAGGACGACGGGAAATCACCAAATTTGTGGTTTTGACGACAACGTGAGCATGCAATAAAGAATCTTTCATCCTCCATTTTCACTTTGTAACTGCTCGTACCAAATTATTTTTAGGATACTTCGCCCAAATTGTACGAAGTGAACGAGATATAATAACCGCGAAAGACTTATGATGAGGCAAAGTGATATTTTAGTGATATTTCAGTTTACGATAAGATATTAGCTTTACCTCGTGATTAGGTTTTGAAGACCTAAGCAAGCAGAGAAGAGCAGCATGGTCTGACAGGTAGCGGTCAGCCACTGGCGTATTCGAAATAACCGGATCATGCTCACGAGTGATAAAAAGATCTAGTGTATGACCACTAATGTGTGTTGGAACTATCACATGTTTCAAACCCATCGCAGTAATAAGATCCAAAAATATTTGAGCGTCATGGGCCCCAGCAACATCAACGTGAAAGTTAAAATCACCAGTGTTCATACATCACAGATTAACTAAGTAGACCTTTTTGCAGATACGGCGGCCATTTTGATTTCTATTGTTTCAAATAGCTATTATGGGATGCCCAGGGGGGCAAATACATATTAGGGAGCTTAAGCACGCACGTTTTTGAGACGCGAACGGCAACCGGAAGAGAACATTTCGCGTGCCAGGACAGAGGTGTCTCCCAGATTTTTATACTTATCATCTCTAATAGAGAAAAGATACTTAGCAATGTAAATGTAGTTGTGTGAAGACAAGTTAAAAGGGAAAACAGCTCACTTCCGGTTGCCGTCCGCGTCTCAAAAACGCGCGTGCTTAAGCTCCCTATTAATTTGCCCTCTGAGCATCCCATAATGTCTTTTGAAACAAAAGAAATCAAAATGATCACCTTATCTGCAAAAAGGTCTTTTTGTGAAATGTCCCAACTTTCCTCTTCTACACAGACAATCAATTTTCAATATTTTTTGTAAGTATACATACATTCAATTCCTTCCTTTCCTTTAAGGTACAGAAGCTTGAGGAAGTCCAAAAACTCATCTGCTTTCTTTCCGGGCAGTGGAATTTCTGTAGCTGTCGTGGCTTCTTTACAGCCCACAGTTTTCAGCATCGCCTTAAAAACTGGTGAATGTATACTCATTATCTGGCGGTGGACATGGAATTTTTTCTCCTCAACGACAAGGATCAAGTCGCTGTCATCCCATGGTTCAGAGAAGGGATGCTTCGCGACCTCATCTTTCTCTTGTTTCGGTTTCCCTTCATCTGAATTCAAAAGCGCAAACTTATTAGTTTAAACTTCAATGTTATCTCACAATGCAAAATCCATTAGCTAGAATTGCAGACAACGAAAGTGCCGTTATTGTCGCTGTCGATAGGAAACCGATAAAATACGGGGTGGCCGCTTATTGTCGTGAAAAGGACTCTTACATCTGGCTGTTGGACTATTCTTGGATTTTCTCTTGGGACTTCCAATGGTCTCAAAAACTGGAAACAACTAATGCTTATGTAAAATTTTGGAGGGACAAACAAAGAGAATTATAGCAATTTTTGATACTGGCTAATTGTATCAAAGACTATTTAACATGTACCGAAAACAAATTTTCGTAGTTACTGAAATGTCATTAACTGCAACTTTTCCCTCCCTCAGTCAGAAGTTCAACCGGTTTTTTTAAAGTCTATATGGACTTTAAAAAAAACTCTAAAAAAAGAGAACAAAGCGCCACCATCCCAAAGGACGTCTATTGTTATCGCTGTTGTTTTCTTGAAACAAACAAGCGTATGTATAATGAAGTAGGGACCTGTGCAGAAAACTTGCCGAGTCTTCTTTGGTATGTTTCAGGGGGTAGTAGAAATAGAGGATATTACATGGCCGCGCGGGGATACGAATTTTATCTTCGAGTGCTGAAAGTATCTCTCACGAGTGAGCCAAGCGAACGAGTGAGAAATGCTTTCAGCACGAGAAGATAAAATTCGTATCCCCAAGTGGCCATGTGATGTTCTGTTTATTATATAGATATTGATGAAATGTCTAGATTTAAAACACCTTGTTTTATTCATTTCGAAATGATGACAAAGTGTTCACCAACCACTAAAACACGCATGTTGTGTAACAGGAAACAAGATATGAAAGTTATGAAAAAGAAATCATGATAATGTAAAATTGTGCAATAAAAATGCTAATGTAGTAGAGAAGAATTATATTGAAGCACAAAAGTATCTTACAATGAAGAGAATGCTCGCGTTTTATTGGCTAATCGTGTTCGTTACCATGACGACAGCTATATTCTCACATGTGAAAGATAAAATGATATGTTCACTGCGGGCGGTAAAGATATGATTTTTTAGTAAAAGCAGATTTCATCAGTATCTATATAATAAAGTAGAATAATTACTGCAGGTTAATGATTAACCTGCAATGGCGTCGAAGTCTATGTAACGCGAATGGTGTTTATAAGATCAGCAAACAAAATATACCCTCACGGAGCTCAAGAATGGAACGTCAATTCGATAAAAAACACAAACGGTGGAAAATGAACGTCTGGAATCTTCAAAGCGACGAATAATGGACTTCGACAACAATTTCATCTTTCGATCGGCCGTCGAGCAGCGATCTGTATTTCTAAATATTTCAAAAACTGTCGTGTTATGTACACCACTGAAAACAAATGGCAAATTCTGTGATAACTTTGTCTCGTTGGATATGGGTTTAACAAACTCATTGAAGGAATCGAACACCTTGAATGCATCTATGTTCATTCAAGTCCGATCCCTGTTGTCTGGAAATTTATATTTGTTTGCATTCAACGCTGCACAGTCTTCAGGTAACTGGAAACGTGACTAATTTTTGACAGTCAAGAAATATTTGAAGAAAGGTTGTTGTCTATTTTATGCTTCATTATGAAAGGAATAGGTTCTTCAGAAAAGGGTTTGATCCTGATCTCCGTTGAGAAATTATTTAGTTGCGTATGATTTTGGAAAGGTAGTGTGTTCCTTGTTTGCACGCACGGAATACAATAGGAAGGGTTTTTTTTTGCCTCTAATAGAAAATATGTTATTTGTTTCAATAAAACTTTTGGCAGTGAAAGGTTTTTGATAGATTTTTCTGCCTTTTGTTGTGTAAATATTAACTGATTTGCATACGTGGTTTGAAAATTGATATGGGAGCAGTTTTCATAACGATGACAGGAAGTCTTGCTGTTGTATAGTCATTCTGGTGTAAATTTGAATGTTGATTTGTTAATTTGGGAAGCCAACAATATTTCTTTAAACACGAAAACACTCCATAAAAGGCGTTTTGCCTTACACACATACAAATGATTTATCAATCAACCGTGGACGCAACCGAGCTCTGTGAGAATTTGTGCAATAAAAAAGCCCCTTATGGCATTGTGTGCCTAACATGTCATAAAATGTTATCTGTCGTTATTTTTTTTAATCACCAGTTCCTTTTCCTCGCGCTAGAAATATCTTTTAGGGCTTCCGTTACTATGTTGCTGTTTGTTGATCACCATCTTGATAATTACTTAGTCGTGCTTAAATGAATTCAAACAAAAGCAGTGCTGAGGACAAACACGTACCAAAGGCAACCCAGTTTACGCTGACGGAGCGTCTAGTTGGCTCTACGATTATGTTCTTTATGGATCGTTTTCACTGTAACGCAATAAAAGAATAAAATGGAAACCGTTCAATGAAAAAAGCCAAAAACGTGGAATGCTGTAGGACACAAATTCATAAATCACCTCTCCAATTCTGAGTTATTTGTCGAAGCGTTTCACGCAACTTTAAAGAGTTTTGTATGCAACCGCCATGTTGGTGTACCAACGTTGTGCACCAATATGGCGACGAAAGTGATTACTTTTCGCTCATGAGATAAAATAGTGTGTATGAACACATCTCTTAATGTACTTGAAACTTTCAAACTACTGAGATTCATAGGGATAGACATTTTTTGAAACGAAAGACGTCATGGAACTGGAAATTTGAAAAAGATTTATTTCTAGGTCATGTTCAACCTCCTATAGATAAAAATTTAAAACATTTTGCGATTTTGACTTTAGAATTTTGATGACGTCACTATAAGAAATCTATAGTTTATTCTATATCGTGTTGACGGAACCTTAACGAAATTTATGTGAAAATCTAAGTGAAAGATCATTTTGAACCACTAGTTGCCTCGAAGGAAAATATGCTTACGTAGGTACTGCGCAAGCGTATTTCGCTTGGCAGGTGTTACTTTGAAGGATGATTGACATTACACTCGACAGGTCGAACCTAGTTGGTGTAAAAATGCTGTAATTTTGACTCGTACAGAAATAAAGTTGTTCAGTGATAGAGCAGTCAAGTTGTTGTAACGGTTGCTGATCAGACGAATAAAAAAGTCTCTGCCAAAGAAGAGTGTTGGAGTTGCTTCTCACCCCAAGACGTCCTTCAACATGTTCCTGTAAGCGAATCTCGTCAATCCTCTATGATCTTTTTATTTTGCTGTCCATTCGATACTGAAAGTCATCCTCTTTGAAGAGAATCGAGCACACTGACGAACTTTTACCGGGCTTCCAGTTCTTTCTTCTCGCCAATACAAAATCTACGGCCATTTTTTCCTTCTTTTTTGAGCTATTGCTTTTTCCGAAGAAAGGATTCCTATGCATACTTAGTCCTTTTTCAAGATCAGCCGGGTTGTTACATCGAGGGGCAAGGCATTTTTCGCATCAACTTGTGTGCAACCCTTCTCAAATCCTCCGATGGCCTCTAATCACGTGTTCCTTAATCTACGTCATAAGTCGGTTGAAGACTTGAGCTAGTGGTGTGCTAAAATGGAGGGCAATTTCAACGCTTTTAAACACCGTTGAAAAGTCGCCTCTCGTTCTAATCGCAAAATTATTTCGCAAAAGGTCATTTTTTTACTATGGACTTTTAAATGGGAAAATAAATATTTTCACATTATGAACACTTCAACAAAAACAAAAATTCAGAGTCTTTTTAAACATTGTTTATAGAAAAAGATGCTCAAATGAAAATCCTTCTTACCTGTGAAATGCGAAATGTGATTAGCAATGTGTGATTGGCAATGGCCAATTAGCGAGCGAATGTAGGAAATTCACGTTTTTCTAAATTTACAGTTTTGCATCCGTCATCTTTCGTTTTTTTAATATATGCCTCTTTTCATTTTCAGTAAATTTTGCATTACATTTATTTATTGTAGCTCTCCGCTCAGTGAAATATACTATGAGATAATTTTGACCAGCCCCTATTCTTTCGTTTAAATTTTTCCCGGTCGAGGTTTAGTGCCGATCAAAGTGTCCGAGCAGCGTGTGATGATCAACTCCAGTGCGTGACCGGAAATATGAGTGGGCTTATGTACGTGCTGCTCTAGACCCACGGAGGCCAGTAAATCTAGAAATCGTATAGCGTCCGAGTCTCTGACATCGTCAACATGTATGTTGAAGTCAGTAACGGAAACGTTTCTTTCTGAATATTTCATTGACATAAAATTTTGACCGTTACAGTAATCTCTTTAACGGCAAGAGTAGTTCCACAAATTATCTATTTTTACATAAATTCCGCCCCTATCAACTGCGACGAAAGCTTTCTGTCTGCTGTAACGTCACCTCAAAGACAACATTTTCCTGAAAAGCTTTGGATAAACATTTTACGTAGC
>NC_090888.1:65902934-65912934 GCF_036669925.1 Montipora capricornis | reverse complement strand
CAGGGGATGAGATTGCACTGAGGTTGCATTTTAGCCCTGGTGTGCAGATTACACTGACTGTCATTAACCGAAGTTTTGCGCTTTGCATTTCAATTTGAAAGCTACAATATCTCAAGTCATTAGACTATCCTGCGTGACAGGCGCAATCGAGGAAGGTGAGCAAGAGAATATGAGAGAGGGAGGTGGGTACTTTACATGTGCAGTCCCAACTAGCGGCTGCAAGCACTTTAAATTGTCTTCTTCTTTTTTCCCCTTAGTGAACAAGATGAGTCACATTTTAAGATTAGCAGACGAATACCAGGCCGACGGAGTTCACGATTTATGCGGAAAGGCCCTCAGGGATGTGCCAAAATCACAGTCTAATGCGTTGGAGATTTTCCTCCTGACAACTCAAACTGCGAGGGCTCGAGAAGATGAGAGGCTAGATCTCGTCCGATCACAATGCAAAGAGATCATTAAAAACATGGACCTTGTTACTATTAGGGGAAGTAGCGATTTTCAGAATCTCGACCGAGACGCTTGTGAAAGTCTCCTTGGGGAGAGAATCGTGCGTCTGGAAACATTCGTTTCTCAAATTTATCCACAGTTTATTGGGTTGATAGAATATTGCTTACATTTGGGGTTAGAATGTAATCTCCCCGGTTTAACTTGCTGTCCGGTTCATTTCCCTGGTGGGACACATAAAGTGAATACCGGACTCACTAGGAGGATCGGTGATTGTTCAGTTTGTAAGCAAATGATTAAGCAAATGGTGAACTCGTCACGCACATCTCGGAAGCCTAAGGTCACAATCCGCTCGGGTTTTGGAGGCATGCGAGACGAAAGCACCCCAGATGCATCCCAGGAGCACGTCTATGGGGGAGACCATCGCTTTGACGGGGAAGTGATTTCCATTGTAAATGATTTTACACAAATAAGGAGTTACGAGCATTTAAAAGGGACAAAAGCCCCTGGGTTTGGGGGAAACATTCGATTTCAAGTTCCAAAAAAAAAAGCACCTTCAGGCTTTACTTTCGAATTTGCCTCTTCAACTGGACCATCTTATTTTAATCCCCGTTAAAAATTACGCTCATTCGTGGTAAAAATGGTGCATTCACCTAGCAAAGATCGATGAAGATAATCGTGCTCGCTTCGCTTTATGTTTTTTTTACTTTGTAAATTCAATATCATCAAGTTTGTTTTTGCCTTCTTGGAGTTTTAAAGTTGAAATAAAATGAAAGCAAGAATGCACCGCGGGAATTGGAACAAATCGGCAATGAATGAAAGAAGGTTCGTGATTGGTGTATTTGATTCCTTTTCACGCGAAAAGGCAGACCTAAATCCATAATGATTATTCCTCAGTTTAGAAGGAATTCGAAATTCCGTTTTTAAAGCTATATTCTCTTTTCAATAATGACAATATATTGATTCATCTATCACTATTGTTATTAGATGATGCTGAGCTTACAGTAGATCACTGTATAATAATAACGGTTACATAAAGTATCTGTAAGGTTTTATTTTATGTAATTTGTGAACTGTGTACTTGACTATATATATCAGCAGTGTAGAGTCAATAGCTACTCTGATCATTGGGCACAGTTTTTAAGGTGTTCGTTGCTTGCATGATCTTTTATTATAAATGCTAAATCGTCAAGAAGTAAAATTAAAAATTGTGAAAGGATTCAATAAATTTGGAAGTTAAAATTGCTGTGCTCGATCAAACTATTCAGGCTACTCGCTTGATCTGTGCAAACGTCGCTTACCTGATCTTAGTGCTTCTAACCTACAATCTGCAAATAACTTTTTCTTGGACACAATTTTGATATTTCCCTAGGTGTATGTCCCCGAACCCAAATAACAGAAGTCGAAGTCTTACATGGATTCTACAAAGCTCTGTACATGTACATAGCTTTGTTGAGTCCGCCACATCGACCGTTTAAGCGAAGCATACCATTCTATAATCTCGAATTAAGCATGACAATTTATTGTTGAGCATAGAAAAGAAGAGCATTTATAATTCTGGACAGTGGTGTACAGTATTTTCAAATGTATTTCGATTTTCATGCAGCATTTACGTCAAGTCCAGGTTTAACAGACCCAAATTCGACGCAACATCATGCAACATTGTTATGTGCAGCATGTTGAGTCTGTTTGACCACCCTGTTGCGTCATGTTGTGACATGTGATTGGCGTGGATGTTGCGCCAAGTTTGAAATGGATCACACTTTACATGCAACATCTCGCAGCATTGCGTCTGTTTGACTACTCTCATCTCGTTTCCAGAGTCTCTCTCTGCGAACGCTTGTGTTTGCGAAAGACTCTGGGAAGATCCGTTGAAGAGCGAATTCTGATTGGTTTTTATGAAAACAATACAAATGACCGGAAGTCATTCAGAACCAAACAAAATGGTGGAGAGTCTGCCCCGAAAAGTAGTGCCTGTGTGCAGGTGTTGCAATTGTAATATTGTTGAGGCGAAGCATCCGATATATATCTATATGGAAAGAATGCCTGAAATGACTCACTTTTGAATTTTCTCGAGAAACTCACGGGTTATAAGTGTGACGTGACCGATGAATTGCCTACCAAAATTTGTAGATTATGTTACGACAAGATAATAAAATTCAAGAAATTTATAGAAGTTTTGAGAAATCTACCGTTAATCAACAATCGGTTTTACGTTTCAAGCGTCGCAAAAGTGAAGCAGATAGTCCTTCAGGAAAATCACCAGCCACGCGTTATCAGAGAGAGAAGAAGGCTGCTGATAATTCCCCTTCCAGTTCCGAGCAAATGGTTCCGACTTCACGATCGAGGGTTCAGCTATTTAGACCAATACTGCCCTCAACGGAAGGTTATACTTCTACGCAGGATGAGATGATCAAAAAACACATTTTGCCACGGGAATATTCCCCCAACCACCGAAGAAGCAATTTGCTAAAGTTGTGGAGCTTTTGTGTAACTGTAGTCTCAATAAACCAGAAGTACGTAGTGTAGAATGTGAAAAACACTGATTTAGCAATGAAATTAAGACACGTACTGCTTTACCCTTTTTGTACCAGAAAATTGGTCATCTATACATAACAGCGCAAATGACATTATTGGAAGTAAATCACCTTACCATGTAAGATCACTATATAAATAGCAATATTCATTGTTTGTAAACACTTGATATTTAAATTTGCCAACCACAGAACAAAAGAACCTTTGTTTCGACAGCCAATTGATCTCTGGTTGGCACATTAATGACATTAGGTAACGGTGAGTAGGGCTATTATTCACAAAATATTAAACGTCAAGAAGTATTTTTGGAAAGCTTCCATTTTCGTAAAGCCATGAACAACATTGCCTTCCAACATTGCCTTCCAAAAAAGCACACGTTCTACTAAGGCACTGTTCATAAGATATCATGTGAGTCATTGTGCACTTGTGTTTGGAATAAATCCCCGCAGGAAATATTATTCCACTAAGCTTTGCAGCCTTATTGCTGGTGCATTTGCTTTCATGTACTATTAGATTGAAACGGGGATGTGAAGAGAGGAGAGTGAGACTGAGAAATTCATTAGAAGAGTAATTTATTATAGCAAAAATTATTACTTACTGCATTTATTGACTCTTTTTGTTCTTGGTTTCAGGGGGCTAACTCATGGCTGATCTCAAGCGTTGTGTTTACTTCAAGTTCACGTTGAGTTGGTTTTAAATTGCAATAATGATGACGATAATAATAACAATTATCGTTCGTTTCCCGACCGCTGGTCAAGGGAACGACGACTCTGGGAACGAGAGTGCCAGTGTCGTCAGCAAAACAACAACGTGAAATGGCCAAATGTTAGGTTTTAACAAGAACGTCATCTGGGGCGCTTTCCTTTTATACGGAAAACCCGATTTATCCGGTGGTAAATCAAATGGTAGACTGCCAGCAGTCCTTTCATAAATCAGTCGCGCGGGCCACTTTTCTGAGGCAGTCGTGTTTTGTCACGCAAACAAATAAAATGACCTAAGAGAGGCTTCTCTCCTCTTCCCAAGTCCCAACCCCCCGGTCATTTTATTTGTTTGCGTGACAAAACATGACTACCTCAGAAAAGCTGCCCTTCAGAGGTATTCTGAAAATCAAATCCTGTTCAATTTGCTTTGTCCCACTAGTACCATGCTCCTTGAAAAAGAACCCCATGGGCCTTGGTTATTCCAAAATGGCCGCCATTTAAATATTCTTTTGTTTTTATTCAAATTAGCTCTTGATGCCTCGTTTTTAAGCTTAAAATTCAAAAGGATATTTTATCTTGAACGAGGCAACAAGCAACCTCGTTCCCAGGGTCTCTCTTCTCTGCCTCCATTGGAGGCAGAGAAGAGAGACCCTGGGAACGAGGTTGGGCAACAAGGGCCAATTTGTATCCGCATAAATCAGCGGCCATTTTGGAATAAGGTGTATGCCCGTTATTCTAAATGATTAGAATCCAGTCTCTTGAGAAAAAAGAAAAGAAAGACTCGAATAAACCGGCGGGAACACACTCGTCCCGTTCCATATTTTGATTGAGGAAATTTGTTCTGTTCCGGCTTTAAGCAGAAAATTCTCCTAGGTTTTTTCATGCAAAAGGAAAGCGCCCCAGCACTTGAAGACACATTTTCATTTTCTCCAGTCTTCCTCGGGAAGCCCACTGAACTAATCATTACCTAAAGTAAAACCGCCTGATGCACACTGTACCACTTGAAAGTCGGTTGGTTAGAGAAGCTCTTTAAATACAGGGGAAAAGGGGGTGCTCTCCTCCCCCCCTCCCCCCCGCCTAAATCCGCACCTGTTCTCCCCTAAATAGACCCTTGAAACGCGGTTTTTGACGCCAAAGGTGGCTAAATTTACAGTAAATGTATGCGATTTTGGCCGTCTTTGAACCGCTGTAACGCCGCCAAAAAGAGACGGATCCTTCCCTTTATAGCGGCGCTACTGTGGAAGGGTCTATTACTAGGCGCCTTTTCGGCCAGTTCCGGCCTTTCAGCGGGGATCACCCATCAAGAAGAGTTTTTTTGAGAACCCTCCTCAAACGTGAAATAGCTTCGCTCATAGTTGCACAAAACCCGACCTAAGCCACCACAAGTCGGCGAAAGCAACTTATATTAGGGAGCTTTAGGAAAGACTACGGCAACGCCAACGAAAACGCCACAAATGTGCATATCTAGTGGCCAAAAACAATAGCTTTGCACACTCTGCACGTGCGTTTTTCATTTTTGTCCATTTCTTTGCCGTCGTCAGCAAAACTACAACGTGAAATTTGAGGTTTTATGGAGGACGTCAAAACTTGGAGATAAATTTTCACTTTCATTTTCTCCCCTAAATTAAGCGCCGCTTAATAACGTTTTCATTCCTAAGGGACTGTCATACCTTTGTCATATTAAAAAGCGTGGAATAGTCGTGAAGTGATTACGAAAATGGGGATTTATGTTTTGATATGACATTCTCGTTGCAGTTCCCGTCGTCGTTGCTATTAAAATACATCTTATTCGATGGTTTAACATATAATACGCGCGGATATTTTGCGAGTTGCGTAGTATTTTTCCGAGCCCTGTAGGGGGCGAGGAAAAATACCAACAAAAAAAAATTGAAGGTAAACCATCAGCTATTTATAAACTCGATTCGTTGTCTAGTAGGTCTTCGTTTTCTAGGGGGTCTTTGTTTTCTCATGGAAAACCCTATCACGAAGCCCGGACACAAGTCACTTTTAACTCCAAAAGGACAAGTACTCACTGTGACTCTTTTAAAACATGTGGCGGCGAAAAACAGACACTTACAACGATTCTCATGATAATTTTCGGAAAATAGAATAGGTTTCGTTTAAGTTCTACATTTGAATGAAGGGGTAGTTTCTAAAGAAACTGTGATGCTGCGTCGGTGGGGAAGTAGTATACAAAAATTTGCTAACGCTCGAAACGTCAGCTTTTAGAATCTCTGTACGGTGGCCAATCTACATTATCAACTCCGTTGATAAAACCAAATTTTTGTATAAGTTCTACATTTGCCCTATTCAGTATTTTGATTTAGTTTAATGTTTTATATTGTTCATGGATTTTATTTTATTTAACTCGTCTCACTCCAATCTGTGGTTTTCTTCACACGGCCCCAGAAGATTCACGCTTTATTGTATTTATTGTCTTCGAGTCTTTAAAAGCTTTTACCCACTGTGCCTCTGTATTTCGAAATTCTCATAATGTTGAAGGTGATATGTCACGCAAAATGATGTAATTTCATGACAATCAAAATTCCCAAAAGTAAAATAAGCTGTTAAACAAGGCCCCACAACATAAAAGAAATACAGTAGTAGCAAAGAAAAGTACGGATGGACACAAAGTGGACAAGATTGAAACGGATTGCATTTGGGTAATCTTGAAAAAGTCGGCCCGACGTTTTTCAAGTCGATGACAAATCGCCTGGATAAAGGTAGTTTTTGCCCAGAATCATCTTGTTTGTGGTGTATTTATCAGTAAAGGAATTTTCTCATTTCCATTTTCGAGTTTTAAACTCGTGATTGACTAGAGATCTTGCCTAAACACCCAACAATAGCGTGATATGCACCCCCCCCCCCCCCCCCAACCCCCAAAGAGACCAACCCCAGGCCCTTCAAGGTGTGAGCACGAGGCTTGGCTGCGAGAGCTACTTGTAATTTGTCGAGAAATAACGAAGAATGCCCGAACTTGTAGTCTCTTTGCAAGAAAAACCGAAACAAGGAAAAGGCTTGGATAACAGGACTGATGAAAGATGTAGCGTAGACATGGAAAATGGCGAGTTACCAGCAGCAATTAATGGCTTGGCGCCCACAGATGAAAAGCCTGCGAATCATTTTCAAGAGTTCGGTCCACAGTTGAAGATAATCAAAATAAACGACCAGGTTCGAGAACTTCAGACGATTTTGAGAGACAAGTAAGTTTCCTTTGCATCGTTTTTCCGTAAGAGCTACGTTTTCATTGAGAGTCTAGCGGAATAAGTTAAAATTTTAACTTCTTCGAAATATGACCTCAATATGGAGGTCTCGCGAGCTTTCTACCCACGTGGCCAATGTTCGGTCGTTCCCGGGCACAACCTATTTTTTGGGTTCTCTTCACTGCTCTGAGAGGTTTTACTCAGGGTACAGCGGCTTTCAACCAGAAAACCAACATTCGATTTGATATCATGTGATTTGATTTGATTTGATTTGATTTGATTTGATTTGCAAATTGATTTTAATTAATTTACATGTACAGCCTCCCCAATAGCCCAAGGGTGCGTTCGATTGACCGTATTCCGGAACAGGAATACATGGAATGGAAGTTAGAAATCCTTCGTTTTTACGGAGATTCACATTAAAATTATCAAGCACTTGCTAAAATGCTATTTTAAACATATCTTTATTATCCTTGTTGCTTCAACAGCACCAGACATGCATACCATTTTAAATCATTACTCCACATATTCTTATTCTGGAATATGGTCAATCAAACGCACCCTTAAATTCAGTCCTAAACAAAAGACATCATCTCGAGGCTCTGGGGAATAAAGTCATACAAATCCTTATATCTATTCCCCAGAGCCTCTAGATGATGCCTTTTGTTTAGGATTGAATTTTAATATATCTAAAGTGGTCTATTCTTTGATTGCAACAGTGACATCACGGCGGCCATGTTGGTGGAAAGAACAATAGCGAAGTAGTCTTTTGGGAATATGACCCTATTATTATGCAAAACTTAAGCTACATTTTTCTATTGTTTTGGCACCAACATGGCCATCTTATCATGTGAGTGCAATCAAAGATTACATGGTTTTCAGCCAATCTGACAATGGTGCAATGTACAAATGGTGGTGGACGGACAGAAGAAGTTATGTGAGATCTTTTGTTTCTTCCTCCAACATGGCGGCATTGATGCCACATGAAAACCACCTATTCATGGAGTTCTTTGCACCTAGCTAATAAATTAAAACTCAAGGGAATTTCATTTAAGTGCTACTATGATAAAAAAAAAATCACTTCCTTTTTGAAAGTGTGTTTAATTAACCCTTTAACACCCAAACTGGCCTACACGTAAACCGGCCAGACTTAGTATTTTACTCTGTCTAACCAGACGATTTTACTCGTCAATGGGGAACCCCGGGAGTCAATGGGTTACTTAACACCTGACTAGCAAAATTTTAAGCTAAACTGACCTGTTGGACATCAAGGGTTGGATCTAGGGAAAAGTGACGCCATCTACTCACTAGCGTAAAATTTCAATGTGTAAATGTTGCCGGTAAAATCCGTTTTCAGTTTGAATCGGTTATAACCTAGGTTAAATTGGTGATCCTAATTTTACCTAGTAGGTTGAATACGCACTCAGATCGATTGAAGAAACCTTTTTTGGAGTCTACATGTACATTAAGCCTAGAGAAAAAGTAGGGTCAGGCTAGGATTAGTTTTGGTTATTATACATGTACATAGATATTAATGGCCAATCATACAGAAGTGAATAATGGAAAGAACTGTGTTGAGTTGAGCATGTTTGTCAATGTAGTGAAGTTGTGAAGACACAGTACTACAGATCTGGAAGGTGCGAGTTCGTGTACCGGTAAATGCATAGTACAGTTCTTTGATCCGTTACTGTGTTGTTGATAAGTGTGTGAATACAGAAACTGATAAGATAATATAAAACATTAAGAAGATGTGTTGAGATGCGTTAGACAGTGCTTGGGGGAAGGTATGGTTGTTTTCCGTCCTTTTTGTGGGGTTGATAGCTGCTTTAACATTACCGGCAACATAAAATTAATACAGTTTATTATAATTATATGCAAAACTCTAGTTTAATAGTCTGAAAGCCCAAAACTCTTGTGCTGCATTAATTCATATTAATTCATTCTTAAACTAGTGAGCCTTTGATGCCATTTCTCTTTGATCCAGCTCTCTCAAGATTTTGAAGTTACCTGTAGCTATACATGTACATGTATACGTGTAGGCCATTAATTTTTGAAGTGGCTGAGGTCTCTATCGTTGGTTAAAGTTTCCAATTTTGTATCGTTATTTGTTCTAATAGCTAAAAAATAACCAAAAGTGACATTAAAAATTATAAAATTTTTAACCTCACATATTGCATTTCTAGCTTTCTGATTGGTTCACTCTATCTTGGTTATCAGCTCAATATAAGTACTGTATGACCTAATATGGAAACTGGTTGCGTCAATTATTGCCAAGCTGAATGATTGGCTTTGATTTCCAGCATGCAGAATTTAATCGGTTATTCCCTGGGAGTGAGACTTAACAGATTTTACTCTGTCAAATGCCAGACAATTTTACTCGTCACCTGGGGGTGTCCTAGGGTGTTTGAGGTGTTAAAGGGTTGATGAAAATTTTTAGTTGTTGTATATGAGACTGGTTATAGCCAACTTAACACGCTTCCTTTGGCTATTTACCATCTCATACCCAATTCACGCTCATGGAATAATAATAATAATAATAATAATAATAATAATAATAATAAGTAGAGAAGGAGAGCAAGAGCGTCAACTTGGTTTGGAGATGAAGGATGCCATGAATCAAGTGAAATGGAGAGCGGGAGTTAGAAAGATTGCCGACAAAATTAAAGTGGGGTAAATCCGGATCAAAATTGGATTGATGATGATAAATAATAATAATAATAATAATAATAATAATAATAATAATAATAATAATAATAATAATAATAATAATAATATAAGCAAATTGTGTAGCTAACATATTGCTCTTGGTACCTGCTGATTTATAATAATTATTATTACAGGCTTCATTAATTAATAATTATTGCCCAGGGACCAAGAAAGGTGCAATAACTCTATTCCAGGGATAGAAAATATGCCTTATCTCAGGAATACCTTTGTCGCCAGAATAAAATATTTCTTTTCTGTTAGAATAGCAGATTTACTGTATCGGTGGAATAACTGTTATACATGAACCTGGTATAAGTTATTCCTCCTTCCAGGAACTGGCCCCAGAGGTTTAGTTAATTTACACTGTCTAACATTTTGTTAAATACACTGTATATATACATATATCGCGCT
>NC_090888.1:65890434-65900434 GCF_036669925.1 Montipora capricornis | reverse complement strand
AATAGACCGTGTTGCTCACAATGCCTCCTGATTGCAGAGTATTTGTGTTCGTTAATGTGCTGGTGTGCATGTGTAAATGTCGGGCGGTGTACCCGACATAATCTGCGTTGCACAGATCACATTCAAATTAATTTTGTAGACCATGCATTGATTGTTGACAATAGGGGGCTTCTTCTCTTTTAAAGCGAGGATTTGGCCAATCTTCTTAGTCTGAAAGACAGGTTTAATTTGGACACCAATGTTGGCGCTCAAAATTTGCATTTGCTTCTTTGGTTGACAAGCAATTTTCTGTTCTAAAGAAGTGTACATGTAGATCAAAGTTTGATTGTCTAATTTTTGAGATGCTATTCATTAAGGAATTGAACCCCAAGTTTAAAATACTCAGAAAGACTCTACAGTATTCGCACCTCCGGCCCAGACCTTTTATGTGACTCTACGTGCGAATACTTAAATTGTTATAATATTTGCATATTTTCACTTTGTTATTCATGTCTCCTAGGAATTCTTTTACATTTATAATCGTTCTCATTTCACTCATTATTGACTTGATAATGACGTTAAGCAAACATCGAAACATCGTCACATTTTTAAGATGGTTTTTAATTTTTTAAACTACGAGTACTCAGACAACTTTATCGCAATTCTCTATAGTTGAATTGTTCAACAAATCTCTTCTTCTACATAGTTTCAATGAATTGCTAGGGTTACACTGCTTTTATTGAAATACTTTAAAATATTATTGCAATATTTGGCAAAAATTTCTGGAGACTGAAATTTTTTATCTGGTCGTCAGTTGGCGCCCATATACGTGTAAAGATAATTTTGGACCCTGTCAGTGCTTTTGTTTGGAAGCCTCAGTCACTTTAATAACTCTGCCCACATTCCATTAAGCCATTTACCACCAAAAATGCAAATTGACACTTGTACATGTATAGATTTTACTCTGTCTTAAACGCTACAAATGTAGATGATTTTACTTGTCAATGGGGAAGCCCTCGGCAGTGAAAGGATTATCAACATCTAGGTTCACTCAAAAACTATGTTCACAGTTAATGAAACTGTTGTGACAGCAGCCTTTTGCTCCAAACAACTTTATATTCCACCGCGTATATGTGTACCCGTCATTTAAAAATGGCCACCATTTAAAAATTCTTTTGTATGCAAATTAGGCTTGGTTGCCTCGTTGAGGGTTAAATACATGTAATTGTTTTGATTTTTACTTTTAAGAATTGCCCAGGCGAAAAGGGCTAATTTGCAAGCAAACAAAACAATACTATTTAAAATAGCTGCCATTTTGGAATAAGTTGACGTATAAAGGGACTTTTGTTTGAGGCTTTTACCACTGACATTTAGCACACGTGTCAGAATGGTGGGTCTTGAATCGTAAATTTGTAAGCTACAGTACATTCATTATTGTTCAACAAGCGTTCTGAAAACCTTTTTAAAAGTGGACTTTCAAGTCCAGTATGCTCTTTTACTTTTTAAATCAATGGTTTGACATTCAAACGTAAACCAGTGTTTGAAGTAGCGTTTGAAGTGAATCAAAATCTGGTGGTCACAAACCATGATTTAGTTCCTTTAAGTGCAGTTAAAAATGGCTTGTTTAGTTGAAATTTAAAGTTCAGTGTTTTTGCCTTATTTTAAAACATGTATAGCATAAAATTTGGAAAGCAAACAAGGTTAGTGTTGACAGTATCAGTTTCAGTGGGCAGGCGTATTATTGCACGTAAATGAAGGAAAATTATTGTGTTACTTTTGATATTTCTTACATTATTGTCATGGAATATTGATCATTGGGATAGATGTAGTCCAGAGAATGGCTGGTGTTTGTGTGATCTGACATTCACAAATTAAGCCCGATTGAAAGTCGTTTTCAGAGATAAGTCACTTTGGTTGTCCATAAATAATGTCAGTCACCAACAACGGTCCTTCTCTGGACTGCACTTCGGTGGATGATCTGATCAAACTCTGCTAATCCATGGACTCCCAGGGGTTCCCCATTGACGAGTAAAAAATCGTCTAGCATTAGACAGAGTAAAATACTAAGTCTGGCCGGTTTAGGCTGGTTTGGGAGTCAAAGGCTGTAATATAGTTACATGTATGTCTGTCATGATTCAGATCATTCACTATGAAAATAATAATACTTTCATTCTCTTTGCAGGTGCCATGTATAAAGGTTTAGCCTTTCAGAGAGGAAACTGTGGAGTTAGCATAATGCGAAGTGGTACCAAAAATAATGTTCTTTTATAATTATATTATTATACATGTAAAGAAAACCTCATCTGTCAGAAACAATAGTATTCAGACCGTTAAAATAATGAATAATCCTCCCCCCCTTCCCCCCCCCCCCAAAAAAAAAAAAAAAAAATCAGGAAAATCTCTGCCACTTAAAATGATTCCTTTACCACACTTTGGAGTTTGACTGACAGGCAGGGTTTCATTAAGTTAGGCAAATCACAGAGGAATGGGTAATATGAGGGTACTTAATGATTATAATTATATTATAAGTATATATTAAATTTAGTTAATGAGTATTGGTTTTTAAGTAAGTTAAATTTCTATCATGGTAATGATAGCATTATTACTAAAGCAAGGTCTTAAAGATAGCTTGGTACATTATTATACTCACTCGCAGTGGATCGATCTCTGTGAAAGTGACAGGCTATTTTTGTGTGGGGTTAACTTGATTCATGTCCTTTATCTTACAGGGGAAGCTATGGAAAAGGGCTTACGAGACTGTTGTCGCTCTATAAGGATAGGAAAAATTCTCATAAAAATCAATGAAGAAACTAAGGCACCAATGGTAAAAACAATCATGTACATTTAATTTTAATTAATATATAATAAATAATTTTCAGTCATGTCATGCATCTTCCTACATGTAGGTAATTTTTACATTTTACTAAAAAAAACCTTTCAAATCACCTAAATAAACTTTCTTCTACCATACAAAAATATAAAGATTCTGGTAGTGAGCATTTGAACAACATGTAACTTTTTTAGGTTTACTATGCAAAGTTTCCTCCTGGAATGGAACAGAGAAGAGTGCTTCTTATGTACCCTTTGTTGAGTGAGTTGATACTACAGTTGCTTCACCTAATAATTATGTTGTTACAGTAGTTCAAAATGATCTTCTTCTACATGTAGCTCAGGGAAATTTGACTTCAAAGATGACAGTCCATTCTAAGGTTACAAGTACTGTTGAAACGTCACATGCATGCATGAAAAACCATTCTTCTAGGGACTACATACTGTTGTACACTCACTCATACAATTGTATAACTGTGTCAACAAAGTCTACATGTAGTTTTTTTGTTTGTCGACTGCTTTGTCTCATTAAATACACTGTAGGCCATTTTCGAAATATCAAATACACTGTATTCAGCTTGATAGTGAGGCAGTGAGGACAAAAACAATAGAAACACATATCATCCACTTTCCTTTGTCTTTGTCCTCACTGCCTCACTATGTTATATCGAAAAAGGCCTATTGTCTCAATTTAATGCAGTTACACCTGTACATCTACATGTATAGCATGATTTCTTGGGTTCCATTTTTGTTCACTACAGATTCAGGAGCAACAGTGACTGCTGCCATGAGAGTTCTTCTTGATCACGGTGTAAAGGAAGAAAACATTCTTCTCTTGAATGTATTTGCTACTCCAAAGGGTGAGAAAAGATTCCTTTTAATGCTTTTCACACTGCAGGCTGGTTGCACAATCATGTACATGTAATGTAATTTAGATATTCTGGCACCTACAGTATAAACCTTAGAGCCTGTATCCTCCATGTTTTTTTTTATTAATCCATTGACATCCAAACTGGCCGAAACCGGCCAGACTTAGTATTTTACTCTGTCTAACGCCAGAGTATTTTACTCTTGTCTAACGCCAGACGATTTTACTCGTCAATGGGGAACCCCTGGGAGTCAATGGGTTAAAGTTCCCTATGGGACGTTAAAGAAGCCACTCACTATTTTGAGAAGAGTAGGGGATGGAGTCCCCGGTGTTGTGGCTGTCCTGTTCTCTCCAGCAGAAGTGGCCACTTCGGCTTGATGTCTCAAAACAGGCTTGTGGTGTATGAGGCCACCTTATCAGAAACAGCCACAAGTGAAAAAGGGACTTTGCTAAGTGCTGGAACATGTACTGTACACTGTAGACGTAGATGCTTCAATTATTAATACCTAATCCTCCAAATTTTCAGGTGTCTGGAAGAGACAGTTGCTTAAATAATTTTGTCTAGATAAGTGTGATGATCGCTTCTCCCTTTCTTTCAATATTGATACCGTACCTGCATTTACTGTATTTCATTCAGCAATTCCTTTCACGGGAACACACGAGCCCAAAAAATTGACGGGCTCCCAACTGAGTGGCCTCATGGCTCAGTTGGTAGAGCATTTAATAATCCTTACACTTAACTAGACAATTGTCTATTATTTTATTAATTAAAAGTGCAGTGATTACTTCTACATTTCGTCTATAACCCGCACTTCAAATGTATACATTTCCTTCATTCATTGAGTCCTAATTTCACAGGAACAAAATTTTAATTTGAGCCCAACAAATTATTGACCTGTTCCCAACTGTGTGACTTTATAGCTCAGTTGGTACATGTAGAGCATTGCACCGCCACCGAAGAGGTCATGGTTTCAAATCCCATTAGAGCTGCCAGAATTTTTCAGGTGTCTATTAAAATAAGACAATAATATAATTATTTCTTAATTGTGTAGTTAAATGGTAGGAACCACGTGTCATTTCGTCTATAACCCGCACTTCAAATAATACATTTCTTTCATTCATGTACAGTGTACATGTACACTGTATGTCAATCATGCACACTGTATTTTTTCATCAAAGTATTTCTTGTTTTAACTGTAGGTGTTGAGCTGCTTTTGAAGAGTTTCCCATCAGTTACCATCCTCACATCAGAGGTTCACTCTGACTGTCCAGCATCTTTTGGACAAAGATACTTTGGGACAGATTAACCTTTGAAGAAGAAGAAGAATTTTGCATGTTTACTGCATGGCCTAAAGCGGAGCCCTTCATTCTGATAAGAAAGCAATAATATATTGTTACAGTAAATAATCCTCCAAAGAAAAAGTGAACTTTTTAGAGCTTTAACATAATACTGGTATTTGAAATAGCAAATGCTACATGTATAATGATGGATCATGCTGCATGTTGTGAAAGTAAAAAAAATCTGTTATTCTAACTTTTCTTTCTCTTCAGAAGCTACTTACATGTTTTTGTCTTTAGGCAACAGGCCATAAATGCCAGCTAAAATCAAATAAGTTCTTGGCAAAAGGCAGCCTGGCGGTTCACTGTAAACTTAATGCCATAAACTTGATGCTAAATCTCTCCATTGTTGAATAGTAATCAAGACAAGTATTCAACATTTTCGACCACAGATATTGCATTTCTAGCCTTCTGATTGGTTCACTCAGTCTTGGTTATCATCTCATACTGATGACCTATAGCTAAAATGGAACCTGATTGCATCAAGTGTTGCCAAGTTGGAAACTTATAAGAACTTAACTTATTATTCCCATTCGCATGCAAGTGGACATTGGGTAGGAGTTGATAGATAGCCAATGAGGCAGTGATGTACTGTAGCACTGAGTTGGCCAAAATCATCTCATAGCCATCAAGTGTGAGTGGAACCTTGAAACTGTTTTATTAAAAACGCCCCCAAAATGTAGATTTCTTTAAAACACTCTTATTCATTTTGAACTGGCACGTACAGTGTATATGCTAACCATCTTTGCACATTGTAGATCGGGGTATACTGTATTATCACCTCTTACACCATGATGGCTAAGCCACTGAAAACTTTTGAATTGCATTTTTTATACAACTTGTATCAAACGTTTAGTCATGGAATTATATTGTTAAAATGTCCGTGCACTCAGCTGGAGAAGAATACATTTTACAGTCATGTAATATTGTTTCAGTATAATAGCAATTCTAACACTGAAACAATATTACGTGTCATAATTATTGTTGTTACAACAAAGAGCTTAAGACTAACAAGCCATTAAAATCAGCTGTCAAGAGTGGTTTCAATGTCAACTTAAAACAAAAATCTGCAAATGAATTGGAAAGCGTGAATTAAAATAATGATTATTCAATTTGTTCATTTTATTAAAAATTATTAAGAGAATGAGCAAATTTATGTTTATCATTGGTTCAGTGATTGAATCTTTTAATCAGATGATTTTTTTTTTAACTCTTATGGAGATGAACAACCAGGTTTAATTAGGATTTATTAGCTTTATTTAATCTACCTCTTTCCAAAATGGCACCATTTAAATATTCTTTTGTTTTTTTTTTTTAATTAGCCCTTGATGCCTCATTCTTTAGCTTAAAATTCAAAAGAATATTTTCTCTTGAACGAGTCAACAAGGGCCAATTTGTATGTGCATAAATCAGTGGCCATTTTGGAATAAGGTCTATTGAATTTTGAAAGTTAACCTAAACTTTGCAGTTATTATAATGACAAAATGTATGATTCCACCCTCGACCATAACCTGAAAACAAGAATTCACCTGATATTAATGTTATGTCAAGCTAATAATTATACAGCTTGGCCTATTGTAGGTACACTCAACCTGCAGGCTAATAATTAAAGACTGAGGTTCTTTTTTGTAATATTATCAGTGGCATTTTTTCAGTATTAAACTGTTGTATAATAAAATGGGGAATTGACTACACTGTACTGTATGTTAAGTTCTGTTTTACCAGTTTATCAGTTTTATTGGGGGAAATGAACCACAGGGTTCCAATGGTCCCTTGCAATTTTCAGATCCTTTCCACAAGAGTATGCTGGCGATTGCTTTTTCTGTAAAAGTTTACTTTGTGTATTAGGCATGGGCTTTAAAACTATCCAGCTGATTATCTTGGTTTAAAAGTCTCACGCCAGTTTATCAAACAATGAGAAGGAAAACCAAAACCAATCGCGACTTGCACATGCAATTTTTCCTGCGTTTTGAGCAAGTTATATGGAATTGCTACGAATTTGGATTGGTTCATTGCACTGTTTGCACCTGCTGTGATTTGTCGAAGTAATTGTTTTGATTGGTATTTATTCACAATTACAGTCAATTGAAAACCACTCTAAGGGCACCCCAACCTTGTTTCCAGGGTCTCTCTTCTCTCCACCCTGGGAATGAGGTTGAGGGCACCCTTGTGGCTCATTTAAAACACCTCTGGCACCAGCTAGTTGTATAGAGTCAATGAAGCACAACTAAGTACAGGTTCACTTTTAACTCATTAGGGAGCTTAAGCACGTGCATTTTTGAGACGCGAACAGCAACCGTACGAGAAATTTTCGCATGCCAGGACAGTGGTGTCTCCCAGATTTTTATGCTAATCATCTCTAATGGGGAAAGGATCTTAGCAAGGTAAATGTGATTGTGTAAACAACTTAAAAGGGAAAACAGATCACTTCTGGTTGTCGTCTGTGTCTCAAAAACATGCATGCTTAAGCTCGCTAATGACTTCTGAATGGCCCTCCATTGACAAGTAAAATCACCTGGTGTTTGACAGAGTAAAATCTATTGAGTCTCACTCCTAGAAGTCAATGCGTTAACAACAGCAACACATGTAACTGCAGTCAGAAATGCTTATTGTTAACATGGCAAGAAATTTATGATTCACTACAAAAAAAGAGATGCAGTGCTCATATGCTTTTGAAAATAGGCATGCATTGCATACATGTGGGTAGTACATTAGGCTGGTATTGTGTAGTAACTATTTTTGGCAAAATTAATTTTCTTTTACTGTTTATTGTGTAATCTACATGTAATTTTGTTGTATTTGCGTTCGGATTACGAACATATGCCCTGTTGGATAGGGTTGGTATCTGGATTTCTTAACTTGATTTCCCTTTTGTATTTGGTTGTTACAGGTTTTTCTGTAATCTTCTTTTTACGTTTTTGATGAATGGCAATGGAGTCCCTAGACAGTGCCAATTACTAAGTGGGTGTTGACTCACAAAGCCTGATTACCCCTTCTATTTTAAATGTTTCTTTTTTTTTTTTTTCACAATTTATTTTGTTGTCCAATGTTGATGTCATTTTCGTGCTGGCATTTACATAATAACTGATTACGTATAAATAAATGTTATTGATATACTAGTATCTACATGTACTAAAGTTAAGCCCATTCAGGTGGAGTTTGTAGTTGGACGGCAGACCACCACAAAAACCCCTTGACAAAGATACAATACAATACTTTAATACTTACACTGTAATTAACCACTCACCATAGGGGCTTTTCAGGGCCAGTGGAACGGTCACAACAAAACAGAACATTCAACAACTGTTAAGAATCCCAACTGGCCAGTTGGCTATTTACAAGTGCAGCTGAGAAGTTGAACTAGGAATTACAGGGAACAAGTTCAACCAGTGGTAAGAATGTGTCTTCTGGGGGATCCCAGCCGAGGATCTCAAGGCAAACGCTTTAACCACTGGGCTGCACTGTCTCTTCATATAATTATGTAAAGGATATGTTGTTGTTGTTGTTGTTATTATTATTATTATTATTATTATTATTATTATTACATTATGTTTTTTTTCACTTGATTTCTTATTTGTATTCAGTTGTTAAAGGCTTTTTTTCCGAATCTTCTTTTATCCCTGTATTCTCGGTTTTCAGCTGACGTCATAACCTTATGCAAATTAGGTTTCCGCCATTCTGGTGCCCCTGATTATAGGGAAATGTATGACATTTTGAGCGCTCACGTTCGAAGTCTTCAAATAATTCATCTTTCCAATGGATATTTCCCAAGAAAGCGACCCAAAATCACTCGACGAGGTACCAGTACTTTCATCCTACACAAAAAAAACCTCGAAAGCCACGTTCGAGAGCGCTATTTGAAGAAGATTTTCTGTCGTTTGCGTAGACCCAGCGGCCATACAGAGCGATCAGTTTGGCTCCTCTAGAAGTCTCAGACTTGCTTTCCTAGTTAGTTTTAGAGACAAGCTACTATACAAACAAGCAGTTTAAGGCCTTCAAAATTTTGAAAGCGTACAACCAGATGATTTCTGGTTTCGTTGCGTCCGTTTAAGCAAGGGAAGGAAATCGCGGGCAAGATTGTTGTTGTTTGTGGCCAAGGTGACTAGGAAGTTTGACACTCGGCGTCGACCTTATCTGTATCAGTTTCCAGTTGGATTTCTTTTAATACCTTCGCTAACTGCTATGGCCGCCAGATGAGAAGAAAAGGCCTCCTCATTCCCTTTGTTTCGATGATTTCCCTCTTCTTCTGTCAAAGTACTTGGTCGATTAGAGTCTCAGTCCTTCACCTTGAGAAGGTGAGAAGCTTTTTTCCTTCGAAATTCGTCCGATTTCCTTCAAACTCAGTCAATTTGGGCGCTCCATCCCTCGCATTCGCCTGTCGAATTTCAGCGAAATCGAATAAAACGCCTCCGAGTTAGACATTTGCTAACCTGAGTATCACAAACGCCTGATACTCAAGTTAAATTCACCTCATTAAATATTCAAAACCGGAGCAACTCATTTGCATCGGGCATATTTAATGAGATGAATTTCTCCGCGACGTTGTGGTTTAATCGGTCGAAATTGAGCACACTTGTTCGAGGGGTTCAAGCGCTTCGGTGGTGTGAATTGGGAAGACATCGGTGGAAACCCGGCCGAGAAACGCTTTATCGCAAAAAAGCCAACTTTCGACAAATTCTGACTCGCTCGCCTTTTACCCTAAAACCCTGAACCAACGCGTGCTAAATCGCTGCGAAAGCTTTACAGGATAAAACACAACTGTTCACAGCAAACTTTAATTGCTAAACCTGTAAAGACAATTTCAGCAAAATAAGTCCAACCCCACACTTAAAGTTAAAATCTAACATTAAACCGTGAGTCAATCGCTGCGAAAGCTTTTAAATTGTCCTTTATTCGTTGTATCTGTCCCAGAGTAAGGCAGGCTTCCCAGAAACAAAGTCTTTCGATTTCGTGTCGTCTCGGCTTATCTGTGAAATCCACGCGTTT
>NC_090888.1:65877934-65885434 GCF_036669925.1 Montipora capricornis | reverse complement strand
ATTCAGCCGCCGTTCAGCAATATGGAGTTGTGTTGTGCATGTGCGTGGCTATTGTCTGATGAGCGCGAACTTGTGAATTTGTTAGCTCGTGGAGCGAATATAATAGCATTTGGCATTTGTAAAGAATGTTTTACAGGTTAGAGAGGCTGTATTTGCCTTGAACGGCACTACGATAACAATGACAAGAAATGTGCGATAAAATATGTCAATCATAGGTCTCATGCCGCACCAATCAAAGGACCTGTGTGCTGGCGAACAGCGTTTTTCAAAAGACAATCATTCCACAAAAACTACAATATGGCAGATTATTCCATCAGTGTTACAGTTTGTACCTGTAGTACTACTTTTCCGCTGCTCGTTTGACTTACGCCTCTTTCTGGCTGGCGGTATAATGTCAGCATGTTGAGCAACATCAGCAACTGCGAAATTAAATATACGCACAACTATGATGGGACGTGGCAAGAGAGCTTTACACTTATAAGGGATTAATTACATGGTGTACCATAGAAATTGTAATAATTATGGTTCCAGATACACAGTCCAGTTTCGAATTCACCCATACCACTGAATACAAACACAGTGTACAGGAGGTCACTTGATGGGTGACATCATGTCATTTGATTGACAGCAAGTTTATGCATTTGGGGTCCCTGTGGTGGCACGTGGGGAACCCGGGGCATCCGGACCTCCAAATATGGTAATGACATCATATTCAGCTTGCATGTATTAGTATAGCATGTTCTCCATTATGACTATAGTGCGTCACTTGCTATCAAGTCTCTGTCCTCCCCTTCCCCCTTTGTAGGGGGGAGGGGGGAGGACACTTTATAAATACCAAGTTTTGGGGGGGGGGGGGGGCTAAAAGTTTAAAAAGTATAATCTGTATCTTCTGTAATCTACTCTGCAATGTCTTACAACAGTTCGTTGCACTCACGGTTGCCGTATAAACGACAGAAGCTCTCTTTGATGAGTATGCTCTTAGAGCAATAATATTGTTGAGAAGAAATATTGTTTAAATAAATAAAAAACTACTCAAACTGTACCCGAAATGATTCCTGACCCCATTTCAAGTTGGAACTGATCCCGGAGTAATGCAGTGATGGACTAAAAGATTGAGGAACTTTGGAAGTATATTTTTATTACTATTTCCCTTGGTGTTGTTATGTGAAATTGTCCACACATGATGACAAACAACAACCAACAAACAACCCCTGTCAATCAAATGGTGTGACATCGTTGATCATGTGACTGTCTCGAAAACCTCGAATATCTCACCCAGAAGAAACAGCTAAGGTTACGAAACCAACATATGGTGACAAACACTTGTCAATCAAATTGTGTGACTTCAAAGATCACGTATATCTGTTATAGTATATCTGTTCTGTTAAACTTTTACTAGAACATTAGGTGATAGGTGTGAATCTGTTGCTTGCACATGGCATCATATTGCACGAGATGTATAGACAAATTAGACATGTAAATGTATTTTCCTCTAAGTTGCTGTTATTCTACCCCCGAAAAGGTTTTGTCCGTCACAACGTGATGGGTTATTTTCTGGTATACCTTAAACATGTTGTATTTAAAAGCATTTCAAGAGAATCATGCCGTTGAATGAGTTATGTAACACGATCAAGATTTGGTTGACAAGGGTTGCTGGTTGTTTATTATGCATGGGATATTCAAGGTCTTTTATACAAGTCACATGATCGATGACATCACACCATTTGATTGACAAGGGTTGTTTGTTGGTTGTTGTTTGTCATCATGTGTTTTATACTGACACAATAATTTCACATAACAACACCGAGGGAATAGTAACAAAAATCCTCAATCCTTTAGTCCATTCCCTGAATTACTCTGCGATCAGGCCAGGATGCTTTAAACGGCACCGCGACAACAAGGACTAGAAACTATAATATACCTGTTTCATCAGTCTCTTTAACAGTAGATACTGTATCATCAGTCTCTTCAACAGTAGATAGTGACTGAATGGCAACTGCAAAAAGGGGAGAACAACATTAAATATATGCACAACTACTGTATGTGACAAGAGAGTTTTATACATTAAGGGGTTACATGGTGTACCATAGAAATTGTAATGGTTCCAGAATTATAATAGTACGATATGCCAGCCGCAGTCACAGGAGTGGGGCCAATTTGTTGCAAGAAAGATTGTTCTTGCTATGAGCCTCAGTTTGCTTTTAGATTTACCACATTAATACAGTTGATTTTGCTCCGATGCAATGGTCATACTTACCTGCTTATGGAGCGTTTCCTTCTTACCCCTACCCCTTCCCCTCTCTTCATTTTTTGCTTGCCCCTATTTCCCATGTGGCCACAAACTGCAATGTACAAAGTTGAAATTGAAAGTGACCATTGTTCGGAATTGACACCAAAATGCATTGGAATAATCAATGAAATAGCGACTGTTAATATCAAAGGTACTTTTTTACCTCTACTTACATCGTAGATGCTAAAACTATGTGGTCCCTTTTATAACTTATGGCAAAAATATTGAATAAGAATAATATTAGACTGATATGTATTGAAATGGCACATGCATGCAGGTGACATTACAAACAGCTGCTTTCCCCACTGTGGTGAATTTTATTGGCGAACAGGGACGTAATTCATCCTCTTCTCCTTGAACAGGCAAATTGTACCACAACATACCTGCTCCTGGTCTTTCTACTTTTTGAGACTGTTCCTTTGGGCAAGCAAGAATATCTGGCTCACCATAAAAGCCATCAGCATAACCTGTAAGAATGAGCAAAACCCGATTCAAATCTGCAAAACCCAAGATTTTCATAGCTTGGTGTTGCCCAAATGTGTTCTATGACTCTTTGTGAATGAAAGTAACTACCCTGGCTACCAGTGGTTTTAGGATTTTAAAGAATTAGCAATACACTTTGTTGGCGCTTTTCCGAAAATAAATCCCCGATCTGTATAACATCGAAATGGCTTCTCTAGCACAGCCAATCAGCTCGCCCATTTTATGCTCTTGCTAAACTTGTAAAAAAAGACGCTTTGTGATGCGTGATCAATGCGACCAATCAGAGCAATTCTTTCTGATGGTGAGAGTGATTCAATTTTCCCGAAAAAGCGGAAATTTTTAACTCGGGTGTCTAGAGAGGGCTACCATCGTCGGGTTGTTTCAGTAACTGAGGCCTTTGGGTCCGTTAAAGTCGGTTTGGGAGTTATTAGCCCCCTCTGGATCCAGGGTAGAAAGTAACAGGCTAACAGGCTAATCTAGGTGGGTCGTGTCTTAACTAAAAAAAAGGTAAGTATACAAGTTTACAAAAATCAGGAAATTAACTAGAGAGAGTAGGTGTACAAGTTTACAGAAATCAGGAAGTTAACTAAAAAGAGTAGGTATAGAAACAAAGATACTACAAAAAATACAACAATAATACCATACCCATTGCTATTCCTGGTAAGTCCAAGTCAGCTGGCAGTTTTACATTACTGTTTGTAATCACGGTCTTGTCTGTGACACTGTTAATTATACACATGCCACCTGTAAGTGGCTGAATGACGTCACAAGCCAAAACCACATTAAACTCTGATTCTGTCCGCCGAGGGACTTTCAATATCTTCAGGAGCTTCGGAAATGAGGCCCGTACCGCTAAAAGGCGTGCGAGTGCCATTTTAGCTTCTTCGTCAAGGTCATCTGGGTTTTCAAAGGCGTTCTGTATGTTACTAAATAAATCCACAAACGATACGAAGATCTGTAGGGTTAATGCAATAAATAAAAAATTAATGTAATAAAGCCAGATTGATTTCTACTCTACACCATACGATTCATGACTTTCGATTGTTCGATTGGATTTTCAATCATCGATTGCCATCGATTGACTTTTAGGTTCTTCTCGGTAAACCCATCCTTCAAAGAAGTTAAGCATTTCAAATGTCGAAGGGACTACTGAGTGTTTTCCAAGTGAAGTGCACAAAACGCTCAACGATAATATTTGAAGCTCGCTCTTGGTAATTTGCGTTTGTGAATATCCAGAAGACCTCCCTCCTCTCTCTTAGCAACTGGTGTACACTACGATTTATATACTGGTTAGCCATCTTGCTGATCAGATGAAAGCACAATGTTTGCGATTGGCAGGGTGCTGTTGCAAAGTGACTGGAGCAGCGAAAGAGTTAATTAATACTTACTTCGATGTCGTTAGCAACATAACATTTCCCTATGAGATTTGACTTGCTGAAAGATGTGGCCTTCGTAAAATTCTCAAGGGATACAAGACGTACCGTGGTATCACAAAACCGAGAAAAAAGAAATTTCAAAGTGGCTGTCTCGTCGGCATTAAATGTCGCCGCCATTATGGCAACCTCGTTGCCAGGGTCCTTTCTCTACTTCGAGGTTAAAGGAAAGAGTCAGCTACTCCTCATGTACACTAAACTGAACTGTCTACATAGAACCAGCTATCTACACTGTCTACAATGGGAACAGTTATCTACACTCTCTACAGTAGGAACAGTTATCTACACTCTTTAAAATGGGAACAGCTATCTACAGTGTCTACAATAGGAACAGCTATCTACACTGTCTACAGTAGGAACAGCTATCTACACTGTCTACAATGGGAACAGATATCTAAACTGTCTATAATGGGAACAGCTGTGTATACTGTCTACAGTAGGTATACTGCTTACAGTAGGGACAGCCAACTAGACTGATTGCAGTTTAAACAGGAAGTAAAAGATGGGGTCATAACACTTCATTGATAGGAATCATTAAATGATCATTAAAGTAAAGGGCTTGGCTAGTTTGAAAAGTAGAAACTTAAGGAGCTGCAGATAACTGACGCAGTAACCTATCTCAAATGGACCCAAAACGAATCCCTTTATCCAACAGCGTATCACCTCCAGGAGGATCACAAATGGATTCACAGTCCAAGTAGAGGAGAAGTTTTTTTAAAGAGAGTTAAGGGAGACCGAACACTGGACAAATTCTGGAAATCACACCCGACTAGTGATGAGGGGGACGTGGGTTCAAATCCCGCTCAGGACAGTTACAGTTTTTCTATTTCCCCAGCAGTTGTCCAGTGTTGGGTCTCCGTTTTATATATATAAATTGCACTCGAGAGAATGGTCTTCAAACATAAATGCTTTAATTCACACCCAACGCGTTTCGGCTTCTGTCTTCATCAGGGGTTTTTGCTTCAGGTATAATTACAAATGGTTAAAGTAAATTACTGTGACATAATAAAGAGAGTGATTTAGTAATCACGTGCCAATTAGTTATGGACGTAATGTTCTTGCGTTATAGAGCAGAAGGCTCTTTATAACTTATGTTTTTAAACATCATTAATGTACGCACTACTTTATAAAGGTCTTTTGCACTTCTGAACTCTAGCCAGTACGTTTATTCAGTCCAGTAGGCTGCAGGGTTCTTAGCCTACTTTGCCAAAATATTTCCCTTTTGCGGGGTAATTTTTTTTCCGTTGAACAGTCATATCAATACCTTTAATTTGCTCGATAATTGTAATGGTGACGTCGTAGTCAAAGTTATGAGTTCTAGGGTTACGGAGGAAGTGCTCCGTGATTTCACAACTACAAAAAGCCTTTTTAATGTGGTTCCTGTGGTGGTTCAGCCGTATGGTGAAGCCTGTCTCACTTTCCGACGTATTGTAAGTTGCAAATGTTACATTCGATAATGTAAATCACCCACGTTGATTGGCAATTCACTACATATCTATATATCTATATATATATATAATTAATTGTATAGGAAAGGAAAATTAAAACATTAAAACACTACAGGGGATTGATTAGTGGGCGACCACAAAACAGGCTTGTTGGGATGCACTTGTAGTTTTTACTTGCTTTTTTCTTCAATATACACTTCGCTCTACTTCTATGTATTGAGCACTGTTTTGCGAAAATCAAGTTTCACACTTAATATATATATATTTTTATTTATTTATTTATTTATACTTTTTTCAATAAATAAATTAATTAATTAATGAACAAATTATACGTAGACCAAAAGGTAATGTGCAAGCGGGACCTGAAGTGCCATGAACAGCACCTCCCAGCAAGTCATCTTAAGATTGTTTTAATAAGCGCCGAGTACTATGACTCATGTGACAGGATTGAAATACTTTGCCATTGGCTAGACTCTAAGTGTGATCTGTATGATTAAGAAGGTATGTTGTGTTCAAAATAAGTTCACAACGTAGATGCCACGCGCATCAATGCACTTTTTTTCAATTGGAACACTCATATTTAATGGCATCCTGAGCATTCATCACTTCAGGATTAGTAGGAGACATCTACCTAAGAGAAATCATTGATTTTGAATGAGCGTTGGTTGGGAGAACTTTGTATACTGTGTTGTAGTCACTAAACGAGACGAGATACCAGGATGACGACGCATTTATGTAAAGAAGCAATATCGAAAGTATTAATACCTGAGGCTAAAAAAAGTAAATTTGTGCCAATGTCGAATTTGTTGAAATTGTCTGAGAGATTATTACTTGTAAATGTCCCTTGTCCAAAATCAGCGTGAATTTACACGCTGGCTGCAGTTGATCAATAAGACTGCGAGAATCCCTGCGCGGGGGGTGCCCCTGCAAACAACAAAAGAATCTTGTGGGCGGCTAATTTGGTGTCCCTTATGGAGAAATCTTGCAAGACCAACCACACACAATAAAATTAGATCGCGTTCTCCTCCGTCGAACGCAATATTTAAGAGAACGAAAATATTGAGTGCTTCGAACTCGGATATTTCGAGTTTCCCGCTATTTCGAACCAAATTCTGCCATACAAATCCCAGTTGTAAGTGCTAAACTTCCGATTTCTTTGGTCTGAACTCCTTGTTCTTAGAGAAGTGTTTTCTGAGTCTGACTCTGAGATAACAATCTAGTGACTAAACACACCTGAACTAAATAGGGTGGCCCGCAAGGGACATGGCATTTCGTGATCACTTTCCCTGCTTCAAATTTCAAACTTAAAATTTTGCAAACTCGAAATTTTAAGTGTAGAAACTCGAAATTTTGAATTCAGGAACTCGAAATTTTGAGTTCACAAACCGGTCAGAGTAAAATAAAACTGCAGACAAGGGGTAAAATGCAGACTAAGGTTATAATTCTACTGTTGAAAAAGCCTAAACCCTAGGCCTAATTAGGCACAAAATAATATTTAGGCTTAACTGTACATGTTAGCTACATTATAACCTTTCTTAGTCTGCAGTCTGCATTTTAAACAGAATTAACTGAAGAGAGTGTAGTGTAACGTGAAGTGCTAGATTTCTATCCCATATGAACCATGTGAGCGTTAGCCCTACTGATGGAACTGGGTCCACACAAGGACAGAGAAAAACTCTGACCAGGGTGGGAATTGAACCCATGACCTTCGGGTTAGGTCTCCGCCGCTCTACCGACTGAGCTACAAGGTCAGACGGGAGCAGGCCGTGGGAACTGAACATGTTAAAGTCACAGCAATTAACATGTACAAGTACAAGGAAAGGTTACGTTTATACAAACGTTGGCC
>NC_090888.1:65795434-65867934 GCF_036669925.1 Montipora capricornis | reverse complement strand
CCTTCTTGGCTTCCCTGTGTTTTGTTAGAGTTCTTCTACAGTTTTGAACAGTTATTTTGATATTTTAGTTAATTCTATGACCATTCGATCAGTGCTGAAATCGCCTAAAATTGCGTGACCTAGCCCCTTTAATCTAAATAAAAATGTGCCAATCCTTTAATTATTAATAAAACTATTATATGATGGGAGGATGGCAGTAGAGGGAAATTGACTTCTCACACATTAATTAAACAACTGTCCTCACAAATATATGTTATGAAAAAATAGCCGTATACTCATGAAAATGCCAGTAACAGGATAATAATAATATTTACATAACTTGTGAGCGTAGATGGTCCAAGCAATGAACCAAAATAATGAGAGATTCAATTTTCCTGATGAATGGAATGCTGACTGTATATCAGAGGAATTACCCCTTAAAAGGCATTTTGCTTCTTCGTGGTTAATTATTCTGCATGCATCTAGATCTCAAGCTGCTTGATATTTCAAGAGGAATGGTTTGAATTCCATTTTAAAATTTAAAATATGACAGCAAGAAGTGTTAATTAAATAACCTAAATAAGATAAACTGGCTGCAACGCAGAAATAACAAAGCTTTCACTTTCACATTTTTGCCACAAATAACGATCGAAGAACTAAAGCTTAATCTTAAATAATCTGACAATGCACGCCGCTTCCCAAAATAACTTGTCAGAAAATCATTCCCGATATATAAACTTCCTAGTATGTCTTGGTGGAGAGACCATTCATGAGAAGTACGAACCAAGCTAGGAAATACAAATAAACGCAAAAGAACATCACGAAAGCCCTATTGGTATTTAAAGCTGATTAATACTCATTTAAGCTGGCAATAACCAGTGCCGAATAAATATTTCACAAAAACAATCTGCATAAGAACTTATACGACTTGCAAATAAAAATAAAATTTGCTTGAGCTCTCCTTTGAATTTCAGGAAATACTCACTTGTTTGTTCCCTGAAATGTCGGAGAAGTACAAAGTAACTCTTCCAGTCATGATTCTCATAAAAGATCCTTTAGGGTTTTAGACCAACGTAACACAAGCCGATGTCTTTAAATTTGACCTCTGCAAAGAAAAAAACGTCTTTGGCAACACCCCCTCCTATTCTTCAGCAGGCGTCTTGTGCGCTGACGAGTGAACGAGCGAGACTGGTACTTGACTTTGCCCAACTTTATATGTCTTCGCGCATTTGTGCATCAGCTTGCATCGAAGATCACGGTAATTTGCCCCAGGTTGTTTGTAAAACCATCATCAGGTTGTTTTAGCGGTAAGAACAGGACTTTAACCATTCCTGACAAAGATTGGACCGCTCCTGCGACGGCGAAAGTTAGTTTGCGTGACAAAAAGTGGTGATTGACATCGGCAACACAAGCTTTTTCAAACTTGCTTTCTAGTTTCCACGCGTATTTCCTCAAATATTTCTCCAAAACCGTCCACAATGGCTGACAGAATAACGTTTTACTACTCGTCTGTCTCCAGCACTCTTGAGGTGGGTGTAAATTGTAGTTTTCGTCGGGAAACTTGGGATTTTCTGTTTTTGTTTTGTGATGTGGGTGTGTTGTACATGTTTAGCTCAAATATGCATGGGGAAACGAAAAAAGATTGATCTGTCGTCTTATCTCTTACGGCAATTTTAACGAAAGTTTTTATTCAGCCTATAACTTTTCTGTTGGTTGCCAAACTTCTTAGCGTTCCGCTCTTTATTTTAACCTTGCAGTCAGCTCGGCTCAGACAGTTGTACAAATGTATATGATATCGATCGAAATATGATCTCCAGATACGCAATTTGTCTCTTGCATTGGCTTTCATAGTGCGCCTCAAGATTTGTAAGCCAAGGCCATAAATTTACGTTACTTTATTCAGGGCTCGCGGCAGTTTGATGTAGATTGATTTCGTCATAATATTGACCTGCGATGTGCACAATAGAATGTTTGATAAGCTATCCATGCGTTAAATCAGGTATTCCACTGTCGGGCTAAAGCAATGAAGTCTCCGTACTAGTTTTTCTCAAACAATGGGAATGACTCTTTAAATTTAAGCTTGGGGAATTCATTCAGCCAGCCCTTGGTAAGGTATCCAAGACTGGCGCCATCTTGGTTTAAACTGCAGAATACCCTGCCACTTGAAGCTAAGCCCTAAATTTGCTGGATATGCAGATATACTGGGTGCTTACCATTTAGCCAAATAATCCGGATGGAATGATCGTTGCATAAAGGTAAGCGATTTTATGAATTTAATGACCATCCAGATGAGAATGGCGCTTACCATTTACTGCACAGCATTCCATCCCGCATATTTTACTCGATCTTGCAAGAAAGGGCTTGCAATCGGAAGGATTCTCACAAATGGTAAGAGCATTTCGCGAATTCCGTTCCGAACGGAAAAAGAGGACTACCTCTGGAGGTTGTCCACAATTTCCGAAAAGATTTTCTGGAAAATTGCCTCTCCATTTGACCTCAAACAGAAATTTCCTGATTTTTTGGCTAAATGGTAAGCACCCACTGTAATACATGTACCGATATAAGGAGAGAATGAGGACAGACCCTGGGAACAAATGACTGATAGAGTGCATACATGAAGTATAACTTGCGACTTCTTTGTCATCCTATCGAGACATAAAAGAGCAGAGGGTTTGGCCTAGTGGTAAGACCTCTGCCTTCCAACCCTAAGGTCCCGGGTTCCATTCCCGGTTCTGCCGGGACTGGAATATTTGGCGACCTTCTTTCCCGCTAAAGTTCACTCAGCTTTCCATCCTTCCGAGGTCGGTAAAATGAGTACCAGCATGCATGGACTGCTTAGAAGCGGCTGCAATTTGCGCCTGTATATGCTTCCAGTCTGCTGGGGGTAAACTGATCATTGTAAGGCGCCCTTGAGACGTTAGCAGAAACCCATAAGGGTTGAAACGTGTAACGCGCGTTCACAGCTTCCGAATATTCAGTGCGAACTGATTGGTTGAATGTTTCATTGGTAAGTACCATATTTGGAAACCCCTCGCTCTTGTTGTTCCAAATATGGTACTTAGCAAATCGAATATTCAGAAGCTTGTTTCCAAGCACACAAGGGGCCGTTACACGTTTCAACCCTTATGGGTTTCTGACGTTAGTGATAAGGGCGCTATACAAAATGCACCACTTTACTTTTTACTTTACAAAAAATGTTATTAACCCATTGACCCCTGGGAGTGAGACTTAACAGATTTTACTGTCTAACGTCAGACAATTTTACTCATTAACTGGAGGCATCCTAGGGAATTCGAGTTGTCAGTGGGTTAAAAGACAAAACAAGCATGTGATACAGTATGCCTCATTCTTTAAATGCCATGAACCAGATAGAGTGAAAGGCCACTAAAATTAAGACACAATAATTTTATGCCATGTCCTTAAGGCCATGACACTGCATATCCGCATATCCACTGCCCTTGCAATATAATATATGCTTTAAATTTATAATGAAAGTGCACCTAAATTCAAATATTTTGCGTTCCTAATGTAAATCTCCCCATCCAAAGCAAACATTATGTCACCATTGTTATCCAGGATTTAGCTTTTTCTGTGCCTTGCAAGCTACGTAAACTTGGCAGAACTAGCAGTTATTTGGACCTACAACTCTGATGGGAGAGGCATGGCTCTATTCTCGATTTTACGTCACAAACTGCTTTGCAATACCCGAGTTCAAAGAAATTATGCATTGCAAAGCAGACTTAAAATGGAGAATAGACCCATGGGTCGAAGCGGACTGTGTTGAGCATGCACCGCGGTTACTTAACGATCGAATCCTGATGTGATACTTCGTGTTGTGTGGGCTCACCTAACGACAGCAGAATTACTGTAAAAGAATGCACAGGGCAGAGTCAGTCAGCAAACAGATCATGGGTCATGCAGTTTGAAGATTGCCGTTCAAGGTTGTGGACGGCGGTTGGATCAAAGTGAGTTTTGACCCATAGCAGAGGTCTCTTTTCCCATAATTGTCAGCCCAGCGAACGCGCTAGAAAAGGAGACCTCTGCTAGCAGGGAAGTACGACGCTAAAAACCGCTCTCAGACTGATCATTGCAATCTGTAGTCTTCTAAGATATTGGCCTTTACATTGTAAATCCCAGCCTAAAAAGGTAAATACAGACAATAGAACTCTCTAATAATGTTGAACAAAATAAAATTATTATTTGTCTCATTTCCAGCTAAAAAAGCACCAGCAGAAAATACAGATGATTCTAGACAGTAAGAAAATTGACTATGATTCTGTAGATATTGCTGGCAATGAGGAGGGAAAGAAAAAAATGCGGGACATTATGGGTGACCCACGTGGCTTGCCACCACGACTGACAAAAGGAGATGTAGATCTTGGGGTAAGTTCCAATTTGCATGACTTACAATGTAAAATGTTCTGTTTGACAAGATGATAATACCAGTGATTTTCATAATTCTGTGAAATCTTATCTTCAAGCACCATCCCCCTTCCATCAATCAAACTTCCGATTCCAAGCCGAGAGTTGACCTGAAATCACTTATTGATGCATGACATACATGTAACCTACCAATCAGCATCTTTGGTTCCCACAGTACATTTATAAATTTGAACTCGACGCCGATAGAAAGCGATGGAATTTGTATGAATTTTTTTTAGTGAAGAACATCCAAAAAGGTATCATAAGCTCATGGGATTTAAGTGAACTAACAAAGACTCTAATTCAATCTTCCTGGCTGTGTTCAGAGATTAATTTTGGTTGATGAGAGCCAAAATGCAGTTTGGCACTTATCGCTTCAAGATGACATTGACACATAATTATGAAAACCGCAGTAGATGCATTTTTTCAAAATGCTCTGCAAAGTGTATTCATTCGTGCTAGTATTTTCTTCTGTTTACACCAAAAACTTTTTAGCTGTCACACAAGAACTTTCGACATTTTTTGGTCATTGTTTTCAAAACGTCTTTTTTTCCACCCACACTGTAATAGAACATTTCAAGAGGATGCATTCACTAAAGTCTCCATGTTTAAACCCTTGTTAAAACTTTCCATTTTATCGACAGTAATGGACACTAGGAAAAAGTTTTTTGAAAAGCATTTCTTCTCATCAGTGATGCATTTGTATGGACTGGGTCAAAAATCCCATTTGAAATTGGGGAAAATTCATTTTGCCCTTGAACAGTCAATCTTCTTGATGGTCAAATGGAAATAAATGTTTCATTTCAATCTGTCAGACTGGGTAAAGTGCAACACAGCTTTTAGAATACGATCCCAAAGTTAATATTCCTGACAAGTAAGACAGAAATGGACAGTCTGACCATTTTACTTTTTATTTATTAATCTGAATCTTCTGAAATTTTGGCTTTAGTCCGTACTGCTTTCTTATTTTTCATGTGCATGACATAAGATCATGGCTCTAATAAACTATATGATTGTTTGTACACACTCTTTTTGCAGGGTTTTGAAGAATTTGAAGAGGCGGTAGAAAGAGAAGAGCTTGCAGAGTTTTTGAAGCAGAAATGAATTTTAACTGGCTGTGAATCCTGGTGTGTGATGGCCTTGATCTTGGCAAGAGTGTTGATTGGCGAATTGTGTTAAATAAGTTGTGAATTGTCAAAAACATTTACATGTACCTCTTATAACTTGCAAGGAAATAATTTAAATTTCATTGTAAGTTTGTCATTGGGTAATAATTATTATTAACATTGTCATTAATTTAAGTTGGAGGTCAGGACAACTGAAATCCTTTGCTAGTTGTACTGACGTACATGTATCAGTTTTTGGACATATTATTTTCTTTGAAGGAACTTCTTCATCTTGGCTATCAATAAAACACAATCGACCCTCATGGCTATTACACGTAGTGTCAAGTTTTTAAGCTAAATACTGGAAATTTAATTTCATGAATAAATAATTTTTGTTTCCACTGTGGTCGGCCTCGTGAAATATACTTGTTTGCTTTCTCTCTGTGCGTTTATGGGTTCTGTTACAAGGCAGCAAGCCCCTTTCTCAAGAGAAAAAGTATATGTATTTCATTCATTTATTGGGCTTAAAACACACCATCTTACCTAATGTCATTGGAAATAATAAATACCACCCTTGGATATTTTCTTTTTCCTTATCTGTCAAATCCCAGGTATAATCATTGAGGTGGACAACGGCGTTGCGGACGGCAACGAGAACATCGCAAATTTACATATTTAGTTCGAAAAAAAAATTGCCATGCACGTGCGTCTACATCCACATCTGCATGTTCCAGCCCTCGGCAAATTTCTTTTCAATTTTGGCTGTTTCTGCTTGGTTGACCTCGTACACCATAGGCCTTTTTAGAGACATCATTGCCAAACCGGCGACTTCTGCTGGAGAGAAAAGGACAGCCATGATACCGCGGGGACTCCATCCCCTACTCTTCTCGAATAGTGCTTGGGTTCTTTAACGTCCCACAGGGAACTTATGAATATGGAAGATATTTGTGAGACGGGGCTTACGGTTTATAGTCCTTATCCGAGAAGACTTGAAAGTCTAACCATTTATACCGCGCACCGGTGACTCAGTTGATTGAGCACCGGGCTGCCATGCGGTAGGTCGTGAGTTCGAATCCGGCCGGACCAACACTTAAGGTCTTTAAATAACTGAGGAGAAAGTGCTGTCTTTGTAATTACATCCGCGATAATGGTAACACTTTCAAGTCTTCTCGGATAAGTACTAGAAACCGTAGGCCCCGTCTCACAAGTATCTTCCATGTTCATTAGTTCCCTGTGGGATGTTAAAGAACCCACACACTATTCGAGAAGAGTAGGGGATGAAGTTCCCGGTGTTGTGGCTCTCCTCTCTGAGTATATGGGTGGGTGGATATAGCAGGTCCACATCAGCTGAATAGCTGCCAAAACTTCAACGTGCTCAAACAAATAAAATAACAAACACACAAGCAGATGAAATTAAAATGGCTGCACTTTCTCCTCAGGTATTTTAAGATCCTGACTGTTGATTTGGTCGGGGTTCGAACCCGCGGCCTCCCGCATAACAGCCCGATGCTCAACCAAGGAATTCCATACATCCATACTTTAATTGACCGCTCGGGGCTTTTCAGAGCCAATGAAACACAATTAACGAAACGACAGAACGTAACAAAAAGAGCTGTTGAGAAGAATCCTACCTGGCCGGAGGCAAACCAGACTTAACTGAAGTGCTAAGGGACCGTGGGACCTGAAGATGTTAAAATCACGGCAATGAACATGTACAAGTACAAGGAAATGCATCCGGAAAGAAGTTGAACCAGGAACTACCAAGGAAATTCAACGAGTGGTCAGAGCGGGTCTTGAATCCGGGATCCCCGGACCTCGAGGCAAGCGCCCCAGAGCGAGGCGTGAATCCGGGATCCCCGGACCTCGAGGCAAGCGCCCCAAGCCCCCAACCACTGGATCGCACTCGGCCTCAGCACTTGAGGGTAAAATTTTCATTTCGTTTCTCACTTTTGTCCATTTCTTTGCCGTCGTCTGCAAATCAACAACGTGAAAAAGCCAAATTCGAACGTTTTTTTTTTTTAAAAGGAAGTCAGCACTGGAGAATAAATGTTCATTTTCGGTCGTTTTTGTTCGGACCCTCGCAGCGGTAGGTCCGTACTGCCACGACCTCGGACCAATATTTCCCAGTCAGGCCTTCGGGCAACCTCGTTGCCTAGAGTACGAGAGAACCCTGGGAACGAGGTTGGCCCTCGCGCTCGCCAGTAGTAAGAAGTTAAGATTTTCGATTTTGGAAAGTGAGGCGCAAAGCAAATGCGCGCAAAGACTACCAATTCTTTTGCTGTGGTGTTTGAGCTCTTTTATGATGAAACATGTTCAATGATGTTTTACACCATATGTCTACCAACAGTCTACCAACAGAACGGTTTAGACAGCCAACAATGTGTTAAAATATTTTACCGTGGAACGGACCGTTCGAAGACATGCGGTATCTCACTTGTAAAGACGCACATGAACACTCAAAAATAGTAACCTTTTTACGCATGAAAAAATCAAGAAAAAGAAGTATAGGGTCCGGTTGTTCAAAAACCGATTAACTCTAATTCTAGATTAAAAATTAATCAAGGAGTTTATTTCGGCTACTCCCACTTGGTGTTTGACACTGATATTCAGCAAAATTTTACGTTAAAAGATATCAATCTTGAAAAACAAAAATAAGCAAAAGAAACTTTCACCAAAAATTTAAAACTTGAAACGAAAGTTTAGGCTAATCCTGGATGAGTTAAGTTTACCGGCTTTCGAACAACCGGGCCCCGCTTCGTAACTATAATTAATAAATAAAATGCTTTTGGCTTTCATCTACGTATTAGAAAGCCCTTTATACGTAATCAGTTCTTGAAAGGGAAACGTTTTGAAATTCGTTCACTTGACGAGCTAAATAGACTGTAATATAAAAATATATGATTGTGAATACCACTCGTCACTGAAAAAGGATTATTGTCCCTTACAGCGCTTACAACTCACAAAAACTTAGCCGCAATGAAAATTGCCTTAAGAACTAAATACAGTGTTGACGAATGTAGCGACCTTGGCAGGTGAGACATTTAAAATGCTACAATAAGACTGAATCCAGGATAAATTTGTCTCGAAATTGTACTAACATTGACCCACTTCTTTTTTCATGTTCGTTTGACAAAATTCTTAATTAAATTACATAAAGGAAAGTTACCTGCGCTTGCAGAGAATGTATGTAATATACAAAACACATAACACACGCACGATACTCTTCGATCCTGGCTGGGTACTGAGCCCATCTCTGCGGGTGTTTACTATAATTTCTGACACGAGTGCCAGATAAGCCCTCTCTCGGTTCGTGTCTACACAATTTTAAAATCTACCTACTAGCAGTGCTGGAAAGGGGAGAGGAGCAATCAGATTCTTCCCAGTATCTATGCTGACGAGTCATTACCGAGAAAATACACTTGAAATGAAGGACTGAGATGGAAATTGTTAAATGATATAAAGAGATGATTTTTTTTCACAGGTGACTCGAGGCTACTCGGAAAGAAATAAGAGTGCTCTTTTGATGGAGTCGAACCTTGACAACGTTCCGATTACTAAGTTCCGATGCTCTTCCACTGAGCTACAGGAGCCCTGTGGGAGCTACGTTCAGGTGGCAGTTGTCCCACAGGGGCTGATCCAGGGTTTTTCTTAGGAGAGGGTGCACCACTCCCTCCCCCTAGATCCGCCCTTGTCCCCACCATACTGCTGGGAATAAAATGTGCCGAAAAGGTGCTTTGTCGCTGTTAAAAACAACGTCTGAGATCGGCGGAAATTGTCAATCAGCGGTCTCCTGAACCTACGTAGCTTGATGACCTGGCTCCCACGAATCTCCCATATATCTGCTCAGCGGTACAGCATTCGAACTAGTAATCTCGACTCCTGCAGAGGCTAGGAGCAATCGGATTTTTTTCTTCCAGTTATCCTCGAGTCACTACAACCTCGTTCCCATGGTCTCGTTAACGATGAGGAGACGATGGAGACCCTGGGAGCGAGGTTGGAGTCATCATTAAAAATGTATCTACTTGAGCATCTATTTGTTCATTATCATTACTGATACGAAATGAAAGACTAGTCCCGATGTTAGTGAATTTAAGCCAACCACACTAATTGTTCTCGACTACTACTGTATGGGTCAAAATATAATTATCTAGACGCTACGTGTCTCGTTGATCTTCAAATTCTTTTCCCTCTTTGAAGACTCGTCCATCGTCGATCATTACATTACATAACAGACTCGATCTCTACGTGCTTCGCGCCTTCATTTTCATCATTCAGTGCCTTTTCCTCGTCCTTGGAGATTTGCTGTTGTTTACCTTTTTCCTCCTCTTCGATGGTGGCCTTACAGAACCAAAATGACAGGAAATAGAAAATAAAAGCCAATCCTGGAAAAAGGAAAATGTTACCAGAGTAAATATGCAGATATAGGAGATACCCGGCAGGACTCTTGACACATCAATTTGCAAATTGTTGGCTTGATTTGGGTTCTCTGTTTGTATTACGTAAGACCTTCAGGGAGGTTGATGCTGCTCGAGTGGGAGCCCATCGTGCTGCCCATGATTAGGAACGTACAACTTTATTGTATTTGTGGAACCGGGATTTTCGAGGCCCTATTAGGGGTTATCGGGATACGGGATATTTGGGTAAAAAATTATAGGGATACGGGATATTTGGGCGGAAAATTAAAGGGATACGGGATATTTTTAAAAAGATTCTGGGATATCGAAGTTGTCATTTTTTAAAAGAATCAAATAAGAATTAACGGGATACGGGATATTTTGGCCAAAAATTAATGGGATACGGGATACTCAGACCCCCCCTAATGGGGCCTCATTTTCACAGGCCTAGGTTATTTCCAGATTGATTTTCCCGCAAAACTAGACTTTTCCTGCTAGCTAATCACAAGCCTTGCATGATAAATTATTACCCATGGGATTGGGAAAGGTCACTCGTGCAAGACAAATCTTATTTAAACGGAACCTCCACTCTTACTACAGTATAAGTTTAAACCGAAGGAAATCGACATGCTTACAAACAAATTTGTTCGAAATTTGTTTTTAAACCAGTGTTTATATCAAGAAAGGTGAATTTTAAAATCGCTTATTTTCACTTTCAAATTTTGCGGGCGCAGCCATTTTGAATGATTTTGACGTGTTACGGTTGCCCTATCATGTGTTTTGAGTCAAAGAGCTTTTGTCTAATAACAATAGGTTAAAAAAATCAATTTCACTTGGGCAACCGTAACACGTCACAATTGTTCAAGATGGCGGCGCCCGGGAGATTTGAAAACAAAAAAAGGCGATTCTAAAACTCATTTATTTCGAATACAAACACTTTCTTTGAAAATACTTTAGACTGACTTGACCGTAACCGAGTTATTTCCTGTGATTTAAAGTTATTTATTTTGTTGAAGTGGAGATTCCTTTTAAGGACTCATCTAAAAACAGCTGGATCTGTGAAAATGCCAATTAGTGAGCTATTAAGGAATTATGCTTGCCATAACGTTCGCATTTCCGTTGAGAAGCTATCACACAGGACCATGTTGTTCTCCGATGAACATTAACTTGAAGTTCAAGCTCGTTCCAAGGGCTTTTTTGCCAACGGGAAGGTTCTTCCTGTCCGCGCTACGCAAGGCGAAAAAGCCCTGGAATTGCTGGGAACGAGGCTGCTTGCAGTCGCAGGTGTTAAGACAAACTGACTTCCACCCCTAGGGATATCCAAAAAAAACTTTTATGAAACTCGCAAATCCCTACCATATCCCTCACTATTTTTCTTAATCCTCATCAGTCTCTTTTTATTTTCTCCAGTGGCAAGATGGTTTGCGGGAGAGGGAGGATAAATAAACCTAATCTCAGACCTCACCTGTAAAACCGAAGGCAGTGTAACCAAGTCTGTCTGTCAACATTTCCATTTCGTTAAACAGACAATTGCCCCTTCTGCCGCAGCTCTGACCCCAAAGAAGGCACGTGCTGTCGAATATGACACCGAACATTAACGGACCCGGCAGGAAGCCAATTGAACGCTGTACAATGAATTGCATACCCAAGGCGTATGCTCTTTGATTGTACGGGACACACCTGTATAAAATAAGCGATGAATTTATACTACGTGGTTGTAAAATACTCTCGTTTATGGGGATGTAAATGTAAAATTACAATTCTAGATAAACATAGGATTAGCAGGGGACATTAAGTTGGCTATTCGTAGGGAAGTCCAGCCTCTATCTCCACTAATTTTTTGAGTCAACCCTTTCCCGAATAAATTTATTTAAGGTGTAGCTGACAAACGTGAGCCGAAGACTGAGCTACTAACGTTAGAAATTTATTGGAAACCTTCAAACGCATCATGCAATGTCCGACTCGAAGAGCCTTTGAAGGGTTGAGACAAACTCTACATTAATGATGATCCGATTAGATGGTTCGACTGGAAAGAAAACAAATGTTACCTTGAACGGCGAAAATAAACTCTTAACTTGACTGTACACTTGATCTCTCGAATTTCCCAGTAAAGACGCGTACGTGACTTGAAATGAATCTCATTGAGAAAACAAAGCGCGAAAACCTTAAGTATACTGCGCAGTGCAAGTGAGAAAAACTATGACCAAGCTTAACTATAAGTGAAAACATGCGCGGAATAAATGCGTCGCTGGGCATGGTGAAAAACGCACGTTGGGTTCCTACACGAGGAACGCGTTTTTCCCGCGAAAAGTATTACTCACAATCCCCTTGACGGTGAGATAGGTCTGTCTTGGTTGGCTTTTACAACAGTGGGCGTGCTGAATCAAGGGAGGCATTCTATAAATGCATCTACTCGAGAAAGGGTTGACTCCAAGGCCAAGTATGGAAGTTATTGGCTTTCCTTTGATGAGCTTCTGTGCTTACTTAAAACTCGTAATATCTGCACGCGAACCCAGTCGTTGCATCACTGGGCCACGCCCCTTCCAATGAAACTTTGATGTTTTAAAAATGATTTGGTGAAATTGATTTATTATGACCAGTTGAAAAGGTCATCCAAGAGTTTATAATTTAGTAGTAACCAACATTTTGTGACCATGGTAACCAGTTGCTAGGCCGCCAGCTGTGGGAAAAAAAAACATCTTTTTCAAAAATAAATCTTAAGAACCAGAGACCCTATGGACTACAATGGTAAGTTCTTTGTGTGGTAAATCTCTAAGAAAATTTAACATTCGACGTCTCTTGAGAAATAATTTAGAGTTGACTGCTTATTCCATCGTTTTAGTTGTCAAAATACAGTATAAAACACCTTTTACGAGAAAAAAGAAAGGCTAATCGAAAACAATGACAACTGTTTTTCTTGACTGCAGCCAATTCTTTGTCTTCTCGAGCGAGCACTTATTCGACAAGCTATTTGTTAATAATCCCTCAGTCTTCTTTGAACAAAAGAAAAATCGTAACTTTAAAATTTTCGCTTGCATGGGTTTTAGACTTTAGGCGGGTCTTTTAAATTAAACCAACACATTAAAAAGTTAACCTACCTTAAAATGACCGTTTTGTTTGCTACAGCAGTTATGAACACAGAAAACAGAACTACCACAAGAAGAAGTAGAAATGCAATGTAGGTCTTGCACCCAGAGTTCTTTTGACAGTAGCCTTTTACGGCCTCGCCTGTGCTTGAGTTGCCTTGTGATGCAACACAACTACAGTTTGTGAAGGTCTGGAAATGAAATAGAATCAAGAAACCGAGGACCATCTGGTTCAACAGCAGTCGATAACTCCCTTTTATTAACCGCGACGCCAGGATTGGCCTCTCTGAAGAGGAAAGGCCGGGCCAGCCTGTTTAATGGAAATTTAAAGTTCGGCCGGACCAACTCAGGGTTTTCAAAATTTAGTGAGGACAAATTTACTGCCATCTAAACTGACTGAATGGCTAATCTCTCTTGCTTCCTTCGAAAACTACGCTACTGGAGGCCCTTTGTCATACGAATACAAATATGTCCCTGCTAATTTCCCTTTGCTGTCACACTCTGGAACTGAATTAAGCAGGACGCAACGTAAATACATTCTCTTAGTTTACAATTACTCGTTGTATTACGTTACACTCAGGCTGCTCCAGCTCTCTATAATCATGAATTTCAACCCGCCGTACTCGAAACCACATGATCTAACCGAAGATAAAAATCCTAATTCAAAATCCTCTCTTCACGTTACTTCTTCTCACCACCTATAAACTATGTTTATATTCGCTTATAATTTGATTCTTAATGAGCAGACAAACGAGATCAGACCAAAAGCACGTGTAGGCGCCTCTGGTCCGGCGTTAGATCGTCCTTGCTTGATCTCGTATCACAGTACCACTGGCATAGCCAGCTGTTTTCAGTTTGGAATCAATTTTGACGAGGGAAAAAAGCCCGGACCACCCGGAGAAAGACCCTCGGGAGTCGGGTCGGGATCAAGACTGAAACTCGGCTCATACAAGTCGAAGAAAGCAGAAGTGGGAAGGTGCGAATAATGACCACGACCCCAGCCTTATATGGCACGTTTAAAATTCCTACGTCACGCTCTGTCAAGAAAGCATTTAATCCACGGGTGTGGTTGTGTATTACTTATTCCCTTCTGGGCTTGCAAAACTGAGTTATCCTCTTGGTCGCACGGGGTTGAAGTACAGCGAAGTACAACTATGATTCAGTTATGGGCATGGGTAGGAGAGGGCTTGAAGTGCGCATGCGAGTGCTGAGAACGGAAAACTCGTATTCCCATTGAAAGGTCGACAACATACGATTGTAAACCGCACCACTTCTATTTGCGCAGGAAAAAAATTAAGTTTGTTCACAAAGATTTAAAAAGTGCATTCAATAACCTGACCTGACCAAATTGGTCATACACCAGAGTCCTTCTCTCCCGGACGATCTTACTTCATCCAGCATTAGATCAACTTACTTGCGCTAACTATGCTCGAGCATGCACTTCACATTTTTAAGCTTGGTTACAAAAATAAGGTCTTTAAGCGCCTTACCCCTTCACCTGCTGTGTTCATACATCCGGCATGACATGGAGACAGATAGGAAAGGTCATCTTGCCCGCACACGGGGTTTATACTTGCTTGTGAACAGCTACAGTTGACATTGCACTGATACGTTACTCCAGTATTAATTATAGCGGGACTGAAAAGAGTTAATTAATCAATGAAACAAAGTCAGCACAATGTGTTGCATTTAATGTGTACAATAGCTAGGACAATGTTGCCTTCCTGGTGCGACGAAGAAGCAGACGAGCTCGACGTTTTTCCTCCAACGCGCACCAGAAAGGGGAGCCTCGAACAGAAATCATCGCAGGCAAAAAGCGCGGCGAGGAAATAAGGTGCTCTGAATTCCTGATATTGATCCGCTCACAATTTCATGCACCTGCCACTTATATCGCCGAAAAAAGTCGGAATTATCATAAGGCTCTCTATTTGCACTTAGCTAAATCCTACAGCCACAAATTCGTATGGATATAGAAAGGTTTCTTGATCTCACCTTCCCTTGTAAGGAACTGTAACCCCCGCTAGATCTGGGACACCACATCCAGGAACAAACCAAGCGCCGGAGCCAGCAAGAGTGAAAAATGAAGCGATGACACAGAATCGAGCAGCCATTTTAAGCGACCTCTTTAAGTCAAATCTACGGACGAGGAATCCGCCAATAAGCACACCACCTACGACAAAAGAGGGCAGACAGGTAACATCAACCATGTATAAATCCTAGCAGAAATTTATTCATCTTCAAGATTCTTTCAACTTTAGAAAAGTAATCAAAATATCCAGGCATTTAAAAAACCAAGCACTCCCCCTGTTAGCCTGCAAGCAGCCTTGCATACGGAACCCGTGCCCGCAGTGCGCGCGGCAGTCAATACTGTGCTATCCTGTCAGTCGTTTGCTTTTTCGCTGGAAACGGTGCATTTCTGTGCGTAAAAGACGTTGTTGTCGATCTACCCTGTCGAAAGTACGTCATCAAAGTCTTTTTTCGCGAAGTTAACACAATTAGATACATTATCAATACAGTTTTGACGTCTTCTTACACTTGATTCGAAAATACTAGACTGAATTCGTCTCAAAATAGTTAGAAAAAAAGGCAAACAACAGCCAAAACGCAACAGCTGACGTTCAAATTGCCGCTCGTTGGGAAACCAAGTTTTGGAGCCAAAGGCTGTTGGCAAAAAAGTTGCCACAAAATCTTTTAAACGGTTTTCTGGCTCTTTAATTGCGAACAATTGACGTGACTTCGGATAGCACACTGTCAGTTTTTCCCGCACACTGAATTCTGATTGGTCAATTTAAATTTCAGTAGCTCTCGCCCTATGCTCGGAGGCTCTTCCGTTGAAAATGGCGCGCGGTATATAGGGGCTTGGTTACTAGTTCCTAGTATTTCGACCGCGCGCCAATTTCAACGGAAGAGCCCGATTGCAGGCTATCTCCCTGTTGGAGAGAGAGGGTTGTAAATTAATCGTAACAACAAGTGCAAGGCACATGTTCATCGAAGCAGATCTCGACTCATGGCCTGCAAGGAAGCCCGAAGAAACATCCAGGGACTTAATCCCTTGGGATCTCCGCTCAGTAATATCCAAATATATGTATGAGTTCCGAGTTGCTGTGAAGAAAAGTATCCAAACTTTTCTGTAAAATGTATGTGCGTATCAAGGTAAGTTAAATTTGTCGTTCGAACATCTAGTGACTTTTGCACGTCCAACACTGTCAGCCAATCAGATTCTTTGTAAGGTGGTCCTAACTTTTCAGATATATTTTTTTCAACCAATCAGAAAAAGTATAAGAAGAATGGTAACAACATTGCAAAGAGATAAATTATTCTCACCCACAGTTCCCGGCACAAGAACTGTCCCTATTACAACTCCTGTAACGAACGAGCTGATGCCAAATTTAAGCTGGAGAATTTTAGCCAGGAAAGAAGCTATCCCAGCTCCAAATAAAGAACCAGAGCTTGTCGCCAAGGAGTTAAAAACAAACACAGGTGCTTTCAACAACTGAAGCGTAGCAGGTAAAAGATCCTTTATGGTGCCTTTGATTCTTTCGTCTTTCTTTGGTAATTTCCCTTCTTTCTGTGCCTCTTCACGGATACGCTTTGCACCAGGTAGCTCCCTCGGAAACCCTAACAGAAGTCCGGAGATGATGACAAGGAGGCTACCGCCTGCTAGGTAACCCAGCCACCACGCTCCAATCCACTGAGGATCTTCAGGATTGAGATTAGATCCTTGAGGCTAAAAAGGAGATAGGATTGAAATGAAAAAAATGATAGTTGTGTGACCGAATGATTGAGTCACCAGACTTGTAATTCGGAGTTCTAGTAACTCTGATTAGGGGTCAAATCAGTAACAAACAGATTCCATGTTGCCGTACTTCTGTTCAGTAACAGAACACAGATGACGTCAACATTTGGTAAGGACAAAAAAGTGGCAAATGTGGAGATAGCCGAGTGTGTCACTAATGTTTTAAGTCTAAAAATAGACTCATTTGTGACTGTGTTGGGGTGCCCACCCTTGCCATAAGAACACTCTCATCTAATTCACTCTTAACTGCAGTGATTTTCAGACACTCAATTGACAAGGCTGTGTTGTTTCTCTATCATCACAGATACTTGTTTAATTTGCGTTTTGTGAAAATGCCTTTATGTTAGGCTAAGTACTCACTGGCGTGATGTCAATATAGATACTCAACAACGAGCCACCACCCACAAAACCAAGTCCAGGCCCCAGCAAGGTCAGGGAGAAAAAAACAGCGAGATAAACTGGTGACGACTTTGGGTGCACATTTTCGTCGATATACGCGGGCCCAAGAGTGTACAGCGGCGTTGTTCCAGCGCCCATGAGCAACTGAGCCAAGGAAAAGATCAAGAGGTAATACCATTTACCGCCGTATTGAGCATGGCAGAATTCCGCGGTGGTGTTGACGCTCATGCGACACGCTTCTCCGTTGGCAAATCCGTTTGAGTCCAGTAGTGGTTCATATGGTCCAACCAGTCCTTGTGGAAGGACAAACAGCAAGCATCCTAGACCTATTACGATTGAGAGTTAGAAAATACTTTCTTCCAAACGACAAAGAAAAATATTCTAAATTTTCGGGACAGGGAGAACGTTAAAAATTATTAGTGCCTCAGTTTTAGGTGAGATCAAGAGAAAGTGAGAGATACACTCATCATCCCTTCATGGATTCCTCTATTGCAAATTTAAACAAGATGATGATATAATTTCCTTAACTATCACTTGAAGGAGTATAGTTTCCAAAGATATTGTGAAGATGCGTCAGGGGGAAGTGATATCTGTTCATGCAGATCTGACTGTTAGCGGCCAGCAAGGCAATATCGCCCTCCTCTACATTTCGCTTTCACTCAAGCATCCATGTTTAATTTGTTCTTTTTGGCACCCAACATTACGTTACAAGCTAATGTCACGTGGTATTTTCACCCTACGATTTAAATGCCATTTTTTGTGGCAAAATAGACCAACTTTCAGGGCTTGAGAAATTCTCAATTTTTACTGTAGACACCTCAAATTTTTGCAATTGTGTATTACAAGTATTAAATTATCCAGAAGTGGAAAAGACATTTCGCTTCATAGGTACTTTAAAAAATACGACGTATTCTTTAGCCGCGCTTAAATGCTGTTTGTTCGTTACCTGTTACGACAGAGCCGTACCCAAGCCACTTGATTTTGTTTCCATACGTTCCATAGAAGCTAACTAGACTGGTGAGCACAATACCCGCGATATCATTTGACGCGGCAATAAACCCGACCTCAGTGCTGGTGAGTTGAAATCTCCTCTCCAAAGTCAGCAAGAAAAGATTAGTAAAGCCATTTACTACCATTCCTGGAAAGGTAATGGACAAAAGAAAAATAGTGAAGAGCCAGAAAGTGAAGTAGAACTGGTTGTGATCACTTAAGCCCGCTTTACACTGGCACAAAAAACTGGCCCTGCACTCCGAAATCGCGGTAAGGTATGTTTTTTGGGCACGGCTCGGAAAATTTCTCGTGCGTAAACAAGCTTAAACAAGCTTAAACAGAACAAACAGAAGACATATTAGGCACCCGTGCTAAAAATTATAGAGGTGCCAAGTAAATCTCTGAAGGTGTGCAGGGAAATACATATATTGGCACGTGACCGTGCCGCTATTTTGGAGTGCCGTGCCAATTTTTGTGCCTGTGTAAAATGGGTTTAAAGTGTCCAAAAACCGGAACCAATGCCAACATATCAAACATCGAAAACCAAATCAAACGTTAATATCAAAGATACAAAAAAACTAACCTCGAAGAGCGGTTGGAAAAAGTGTGCTTCTCCAAAAGGAAAGATATTTCCCGTATAAAACATTGTTGGGTTACCAGACATATTGACATTTAAATAATAATAATAATAATAATAATAATAATAATAATAATAATAATAATAAGGTAATGATAAGGTAGGCCAAGTTATCCATTGGAAACTCTGTCAGAAATTCAACATCCCATGCAAAGACAAGTGGTACGATCATGAACCTGAAGGAGTTATAGAAAACGATCAAGTAAAGGTGTTACGGGACTTCTGAATTCAAACAGACCATCAAATTGAGCATAATAGACCTAATGTAGTTGTTCTTGATAAGATAGAAAGATCATGTTATGTGATAGACATCCCGTGCCCTTTTGATACAAGAGTGCTGGAAAAAGAACAAGAGAAAATGGAAAAATACCAAGAATTAAAAAGAGAGATTGGGAAAATCTGGAGCTGCCGAAAAGTAAATGTCGTACCAAATGTCATTGGTGCACTAGGGACGTTCAGCAAAAATTTGAAAACATCGTTGAAGAAAATTGGACTAGATTGCACGTTATTACTACAAAAAGCCTTCTTGTTGGGAACGGCAAGAATCTTGAGAAGAACACTAGACACCTAAGGCCATAGGTCGTGGCTTGAAGCCTAGTTTACAAACCACGTTAACAACATATCGTGTGAATGAACGAAATAATAATAATAATAATAATAATAATAATAATAATAATAATGTTTTATTAAATACACATATTGGCACCTAAAAGATGAAATACAATGTGGTATATAAACAATTGGAAAATATAAAAATATCATAAAATTTACATGCTTTTTGATAGGGACTGGGATTACATTGTATATTTCAAAAACCTATACTACAAATCATAATTAAAAATTTCTTCAATTAACTAAAACGTTTTGGCCACAACCGTGGCCAAACGGATTAAGACATAGTTAAAAATGAATGATGAAATAATTGTTAAATTTCAGAACAAAAAAAAATAATAAACACGGCGCGCATGCGTGCGTCAATCATGTCTTAGGCAGCCGTGAAAAGGAAAATTGGCTCACCGGAGGAGAGAAATAAAAGTGGCGTTAAGTGATAGAAAATTTTAACACGATACTTTTAACAAAATGAGAGATGTCTTTAGAAGGAGGATGAACGGAACAAGCTTTCGACCCTCGATAATGTTTTGACTCAATGTTTTAACAGAAAAATATGCCTCGTTTGGCAGGTCTTCATGATCGTTTTTCAGTTTTGTTTCTTTTGATTGGCTAATACACATAATAGTACCTTGCATAAAAGAGAAAAGTGATACGGTGACGGTGAACAACTTGGGATTATTTAGAAATTGCAAAGCCCTTGGTCTGAAGTTTCCCCATCCATAACGGAAATCTTCCTCGGGTTCGTTGACTTCAACATGTAAAGGCGTCTCTTCTGTTACAGCCTCCTTTAACCCAGTGCCACTCTTATCATCTTCATTCATCTGTAAAAGAACTAGACAATCTGAGATCGTTTGTCGGGTTCTAGCTACGCGTGCTGCTGTGAGTGTCACTTAGCACTGCACAGCGACTAAAAATAGCACGCATAATTAACAATTATTCACCGAAGTGGAGGTGAATAGTTCACAATTATCCTGCGAAATCGCGCGGAATATCACCTGATTCTTAGCCGACGAGGCCGTAGGCCGAGTTGACTAAAATCAGGCGATATTCCGCAAGATTGAGCAGGATAATTGTTTTATTCTTCAACACATTGATGACAAAGCACAATATTCTACAAAAAAGCTGAGAAAACTACCATTTTTCTCCGCGACACACAAAATTACGTACATCGCAGGATATCTGTTGAGTACGCACGACGAATATTGAGCGCGCTATGACCATATTTGGACATTGTCACAACGTGTTGAATAATAATTAACAATTATTCCATGAGCGCGCGTTGGATATGAGATGGTAAATAGCCAACGAGGCGCGTAGCGCCGAGTTGGCTATAACCACTCTCATATCCAACAAGCGCGAATGGAATAATTGTTTTATTAAATTCCTTAAACTCCAAAAGTTTAGAAGTACGAAATACGAGCGAAAAAAGCGAGAAAATCCTAGCGAAATCGAAAAAAGTTGATGAAGATGCGATGTTGTGTAATACCTCGTGGTCAGACAGACGCAGGCTCATCACAAAAACATTTCTTACGTTTTCGCGTATCTCTAAGCTTCGAAAGTGATCTAAACTTTCCACAAAAACGTTTTTCTTTTGCTTTATACCGAAAGAAATTTCGCTTTCTGGCGTAAACGTTTTTAGTTTAGCAACGCTAAGCGCAATCATTTACCATATAAGGTCAAACTAGGGTATATATAAACAATAGCCTTCATTTGGCGCGAAAATATGCTCGGATATTTGTCCGCGGACATTATCTGTTCCGAGAAGCGAACAGCTTTCCGAGAGCGAAGCTCGAGGAAAACTGTGAGCTTCGAGGAACAGATAATGTCCAAGGACAAATATCCGAGCATATTTTTAAAGCCAAATTAAGGCTATTGTGTTTATTATCCTTCAAATATTTTTCGCAACAAGCGGGATCTGCGAGTCCGTCATATGTCAACACGTCAACAGACTTTCCTTCAGTTAAAAGAATATGCTCGGGGGAAAAGTACAACATTTCAGTGAAAGGAAAGCAAACCGTTCTGCCATCCTAACATTAATTTTAATGTGAGACTTCAATCCTTAAAGTCGGTTTTAAAAATTGGGGAATATCATTGGGGAATATCCTCGGATATTCCCCAGTTTTAGCTGGGGAATATTCGCCCACGTGACGCGTTTAGACCAATCGCGTGCGAGCGAAAATATTTGATGGATTATAAGAGCTGATAACCGAGATTGAGTGAACCAATCAGAGCACGAGAATTGCATTATCCGAGGTTGAGAATTTAATAACAAAGGATATTCGGAGTTTGAGAGCGCGCCTTCAATGCTATTCAATGTTTACGTGGGATGCCCCCTGCAGAACAGACCACGGTATAAATTGGGGACCCAGTTTCTGTAAGGTAAGGAGAGTGTAAATTTATATAGAAAACATAACGGCACATTTTAGTTTCGTAAATTCGCGCAATTAATTGAGACCAAACAAGATACAGTTTTAAGCTTACCGTGTACCTTCATGAGTGCCTTCAGTGAAACGGATGTAGTGCTTTCCGATTACGGTGCAGATATCCCTACCCCTGTATTAAATGTGGCTACCGCAATATTTCATTTATTTTTGAAGAAAATGTTTGTTTTTCTGAACTCTTTGTTCCGTTCGCGTTTGAGGGGTGTTTTATCGGTCACATCATGTGTCAAATCTACCGCAGTTCTAATGGCACCGCATACCCCACGAAATTTAGTTTGTAATTCCTTTGAATTGGATAGAGTCTTCATAATAACTAACTGGTAAAATATTTCAATTTTCAGTTTCCCAAACGCGAAGGTAATGATTTCAACTCAATGGGAATTTCATATTTCGGCAATTTGTTTCTTTCATTAAGAATGTCACCCAGGAACTTAAAAAATGTTGCCGGGGTTTTCCTTGATTCTATCGCCTTCAAAAGTTACAGATCGAGCACTATCGAAAGCGCGAAACTGAGAAAACGTTGAGCGACCGTGCGGAAAAGGCTCTCATGGAAAAAAACTCCCCAAAACGGATTTGTTGGTCATCAAGCAATGCGTCTTGACCTTGTAGTCTTTACATTGTCATCTTCAAGGCAAAATTAATGTTTAGGAAAACAGCGCCTCAAGAAAAGCCCTTTTTATCAGACGAACAAACGCCGCCCTCCAACACTTTTCCCCATAATTGGCTAATCAGAAGACGCCACTTTTTTTCCCGGTAACAGCTGTGGATAAATTTTACAACAGCGCAGTTCTGGGACACCATATTGAGGAAAAACCAAGCGCCTGAGTCAGCAATGGTGAAAAATGAAGCGATGACTCAATAGGTAGGGTTTGTAGATGAGCCTACTTATTTGCAGTCAGCTGTTGTTCATCTCAAGGTAAAAAAAAAGTTAAAAAAAAAACTTAGACTTTAAAATTATATTAATCAAAAAGATAAACGCCAAAAGGTTAGCACAACGTTTCGACATCGTGGAGATGTCATTGTCAAGTGAAAGAATAAATTATAAGCCACATATAAGTACAAAAATTGTTGAATAAATTAAATCAAGAAATGGTTCAGTGACGATTAAGTGACAGCAGAGTTAATAGAGGGGACTGGTTAGGAAAGCCGGCGAACTTCAAAGACTGATGTTATTGTTATGGTTTTTACTTGGTCTATTAACTCTGACTATACGGATCAATGAAGATCACGTAAATAGTTTTGCTTTAACCGAGTCAGTTTGTGTGTTGAGTGATGGACATTTTGTTTTGTAAACCATGTTCTTCCCATCGATGTTTGCCAATCGCAGAATATTGATGTTCTCTTTTACGCTAGTGAAGGTGGCGCGCAGTGTAACCAACATAGTCCGCATTGCACAACAATTTTTGTACTTATATGTGGCTTATAATTTATTCTTTCCCTTGACAATGACATCTTGACGATGTCGAAACGTTGTGCTAACCTTTTAGCGTTTATCTTTTTGATTAATGTAGTTAAAAAAAAAAAAAAACATGTTAGTGGTTTTGTCATTAAAATCCATGAATTTGCAATTATAATGTGAAGCATCCTGTTTCTAAATCAGGAGCAGTAAACACTTGATGTTTTTTTTTGTTTTTTTTTTTTCATTTTCCATCGCTCCTGCTCTGCGGTTGTAAAAGCATTTGAGGACTTTGGTAGGTAGATGGCATCCCCAGGGTGTGCGGGGATTAGTCAATATTTGAACCAGTTTTTTTTTTCTTTTGTCAAATCCCAACCTCGTCCCGGGGTGGGGGGTGAGGGTTTACGTTGACTCATGCATTAGAAGCGGTAAGCGCCTCTCAATAAAATATAATCCGGTGATGCAATGTAGCGTGACCCGCAAACAAAACAACTCTCTAAGTTCAAAACAAAGTAAAGAGTTAACATGACATGACGCAACACAATTCACTCGCGTATTTTTAATAACACCGCAAAAAAGTTCGAGAAAGCTTACTTGGTACTTTCCTCTTCATTAGCTGAGTTCCTTCGTGTTTTGCGTATTTCTTGCTAGACTTATTTAAGTCCCTTAGCTTTTGTTCCGCTCATTAAAAATGTAAATTCTTTGAGTCACAAGCTCGTTTGCTCTTTTTTAAAATGCAGTTTTTATGCAATTTCCAAAACCCAGAAGTTGAGCGACTTGGTTCGATGGACTCACTGTTGAAAAATTCGCAAGGGTGCGCTGGCTTCAAGGCCAGACACGAAGACCCGCACGCTATCAAGGAATTTTAATTTTCATGAGTCAAAGTTGCGCAACAATATCATCACAACTGAAATGAACCGTCAAGGATCTCTTATCCATGAAAAAGTGCGAGATGATACAATCGATCTTCCACTTACCTTCAAGGCACAGAATTACAAAGAATTGCTTCTGTGGATATCGCAAAACTTCTGTGGAGTGACCTTGTAAAATTTGACCTGTGCATCAACAGAGATTAAGTAATGCAATGGAGCGTGACAGAGCACAATTCAGTCCCAGCTTCCTCTCCCCTGTCAGTGAGTGCAATAGTCAATTTCCTGAGACCACACAGGCAAATAACGAACATCCAATCGGAGCCCTGTAAACAATAAAATTAGCAGAAACCTTCTCCAAAATAGTTTTTAAATCAGCATCGCCAGAAAGAGACTATAAGTTGAATGATTGTCGAAACCAAGGTCAAACACCCAACCACACATACGCAAAGTGTTCACGGTTACTTCAATGGCTTAACTGGCTAGTCTCTATTTTTGACTGTTTTAAACGTTATCCCAGTGTGGAATTCTTATCTCACGTATAAACGTTACTGACAGTGAAACTAAACGTATCTAGTTTTTAGATCCTCGGTATAGAAGCCGCTCCCTCAACCCCAACTCAGTTCGAAGAATGTGTGATATTTTTAAAAAAATTGCTTTGTTATGGCAAGTCCTGAGACTTAGCCAATGTATATGCCATATCATTATGACTGAGATATACCGTCGTTTTCATCTAAGCTTCGACACGTGACGGGCAAACATGTTGTAAGTGGCTGCAAACGTAACAAGTTTTGTCTTCAATCATTCTAAGTTTGAGAGATGTTCATGCAAGTTTTCCTAGAATGACGGCAAGACTGGACATCGAAAACTTTTTCGCCGTAATTGACCCTAATCTGATAAGCTGTGCTTCAAATACTTTAAGATAAGATAAGATAAGATAACTTTATTTATACGCGGTGTTTGCATCAGTTGATTTAGTTCATTATCTATAGTAGTATATCTATCTACCTAACTACAATAAAATTTAATAATAACAATTCAAATAAAAGAAACAAATAAAAATTCTGCTTTTCATGGGGGCCGTGTCTAACATTTACTTAAAATTAAGATATTACTTTAAACTGTGGCGACTTAGCTTAGATTTGAAATCGGTCAGTGAAGACGCTTGTCTTTGGTCTACAGGTAAGCTGTTCCACAACTGAGCTCCACTGTACAAAAAACTTCTCTTGAGATAATCAGTTCAGGGTTGTGGAAGAACTAATTTATGGGGAGTCAGGATGGCTTAGTGGTTATCAACAGTGCCTTCCACCTCTGCGACCCGGGTTCAACTCTCGGCCCCGAGATCGTATGTGGGCTGAGTTTCAGTCGATCTCAACCTGACTCCGAGGGTTTTTCTCCGGGTACTCCGGTTTTCCTCCCTCAGCAAAATCGACTCACAGCCTATTCCATCAGGCTGTGGTGCTGTGCTCCGAGGTCATACATGGGTCGTGCTCAGGGGCCGAGCGCCTAGCCGGCAGCACAGCTCCTTCGGTCCGATCTCGTTGAGCCGCGCCCTTAGCAATTCAGTCTCGGACTGCGAGTAAGGGTGTTTAGCATGTCACGTATTAGTGTCACGTATTAATTTATTTTCGGTATTCCTTAAACGATAAGCACTTACGTTGTCACGATATACAAATCTTGATCTCAGATAATCAGGTGTCAAACCATGTAATGTTTTATACATTATGATAAACTTCTGCTCCAATCTTTGATAGTAGAGTCTTCGCCACCCTAGTGCCCAGAACAATTCATCCAAATTACTATCATAGCTGGCAGACATTAGGATGCGAGCTGCCCGATTTTGAAGCCTTTTCAGTTTTTCAGAAAGGCCTTTGTTTAATACAGTTTCCCCACACTACACTGCAATAATCAAAATGTGGTTGAATAAGGCTATTATAAACTTTAATCAGAACATTAAATGGAGTGAGATGCCAAATTCGTTTAATTGCACCAATGGCACAAGCTATCTTCTTAGAGATGTTTTCAATATGACACTCCCAGTTTATATTTTGGTCGACATAAACTCCAAGGGATTTAGCGGAGGTTACTTGTTCTATTGCGTTTTCGTTTATAGTAAGAGAGGGACTTTCCGTAAATTGTGATAACTTCTGCCTTGATGCAATAAGAATAAACTCAGTTTTTGTCATATTTAGAGTGAACTTGTTAGCAGAGAGCCATTCGTACACATTACTCAGGTCGTGATTAAGGCAATAATTTATATGCTTAATATCAGTACCGTACGGGCAAGCGTCAGGCTGGTATCATCTGCGTACATTCTGGATTCCGAATATGTCAGACAATGTGGTAAGTCATTAATATATATCAAAAACAGAAGAGGTCCCTAAATTGTTCCTTGGGGAACACCACTTAGACATTTCGGAGTTGACTTACAAGAATTTAGATGACAAATCTGTGTTCGATTATCTAAATAAGAAGCAAACCATTGATGGCTGGTCCAACAAATCCCATAGTATTGCAATTTTCGTAACAAAATATCGTGATCTACTGTATCAAATGCCTTTTTGAGGTCTAAAAAGACTACGGCATTAACAAGACCACGGTCTATATCCATTGCCCAGCTATCTGTAGCTTCGATAAGTGCTGTGAGCATGGAGTGCAAAGACCGAAAACCAGATTGATGGCACGAGAGAAAGTTGTTTTTAGTTAAATAAGGATAAAGCTGATCGTAAATTATCCGTTCAAAAACTTTGGCTACAACTGGAATTACTGATATTGGTCGGTAATTCGTCGGATCAGAGCGCTTCCCAGAATTTTTATACAATGGAGTGACTCTGGCAGATTTCCACTCATCGGGAAAGATGCCAGTCATTAGGGATTGATTAAATATATGAGTAAGAGATTCTGCTAGTACATCGGGACATTCCCTTAGACGTTTCGCTGAAATATTATCTAATCCAGTTGCCTTTGACTTGCAAAGCTTTGATAGTATTGCAAAAACATGTGTTGGTGTTGTTTTTTATCAGTTTCAGTAAGAAATTCTTCGAAGGATTTATCAACTTCTGTTACGTCTCCACTAAGGCTTGGCCCAATTTCTGGGAAAAAGGAGTTTAGCATTTCTGCTATATCTGTTTGATCTCCAGAATTTACTCCATTATATTCCATCTCATTAATAACGGTTTTGTTGGACTTACGCGAGGTCAATTCATTGATTGTTTTCCATGTTTTCCTTTGATCCCACAACAATTGTTGAAGGCATTTTCATAATAAGCTTTTTTCGCGCTATTAATTTCCCAGTTCACTTGATTTTTAACCATACGAAATTGGTTCCAAATAAATGGATCTTTTGTCTTAATAGCCTTTCTTTTGAGGCGGTCTCTGAAATTCATCCGCTTTTTCAGAATAGCGGTTATCCATGGGGATTTATCGCGCGCAAAAGGTTTTAACTGTTTACCTAACGGCTGCCAAACTCAAACTTCAAAGAACCTGAAGAACATGTTTTCCCGTCATTTTCACGCTTATGAAAACGACGGCATTCAAAAGTAGATGATATCGTAAGTTCAGTCTCGAGAACGTGCTGTCTTTTTTTGTTTGTTTTTTTCGTTGTTGTTTTTGTTCTACAGGGTCTTTACGCGCTCGTCACGGCTGTCTACTAAAAGCCTGGAACAGAATGAATGGTGGTAACGAATTTATATAGCGCATTTTCTATTTGCATATTCAAATGCGCTTTACAAGCAATCGATCTATGGGTGAGATATGACATCAGCATATAATAGGCCAAGAAACAGAAACAAAATAACTATGCAAGGCTGCATGGTTGTAAGGCTGTAAATATATATATCCTCACAGCTGTACAACCAGCCTAGAACAATTATCAAGCCTGAAGTTATGATCCTCGCAGTTATGAACACACTTTTTGCAGTAGCGTAGAAAAGCCTGAAAATTTCAGGACTTCAACGAGGTTTGAACCCGTGACCTCGCGATACCGGCGCAACGAGCTACGAAGCCACTGACGTTGGGAGCTGGTTAAATCTTCCAAGATCCGGCACTTGTACTTTGTTCGACTGGCCCTTCCCCTTGCATAAAAAACTGTCTGCAAGAAATAGAAACCGGATTTTACATGGTCACTCCACAGAAATAGGACAGCCAAGAAAATGGCTGTGCACGACAGTTGTATTAGCTTCCAGTACTACCGTCCACACCCTCGGCCAAAATATATTCACTGTAGGCGAAGCTCTGCCAAGTAGGTGAATTAGGAATTGTATCTCTTTCTGGTATGCTGCAAACGATTTCAAACCAAATTTAATCTGTGTATTTTGATTGAGCGCGTAATTAACCTTGTGAGGCTCAGTTGCCGTAATGTCATTCACAATGCAAACGATTGGTAATGTAATACTCTTTTAAGAGTGTTTCCATTTGTGCAACGGCGTCACATGTCATTTTGCCTTGTCTCGACACCAAGAGGACAGAAAGACTACTCGTAGCAACTTGTTGTGTTTGAGGTGGTTTAGGTAAGTGCTTAGTTAAAATCTCGTCAATTAAGTAGAGGTTGGTTTTAAAAATGCCTATTCTTTTAGTCTCTTTATCTGGTTTTATTATTATGATACTAGTCCGTCCATGACCGGTCTGTGAGAAGATAACGTGAGTGTATGTTGATCAAGTCGCATTTTTTCAACGAATTCGGGCCATCTTCCAAAGACAACCACCTTAATTAACACCACATGTGGAGAACGATTCTACGTACGTATCGGTTCTCAACAATTGAGACGCTAGTTTACTCCCAGTTAACTCCTGTTAGCGCAGCGGGGAAAGGAGATCCAGCGCAAATATCAAACGTCAAGGCCTTCACAAAGTTTTCCCGGCCGTGGGACAATATACCAAATTTCGTGACAGAATTGCTCAATTCGCATGTGAGCTGGCAACTGTTACTGGAGGTGATGGTGGTCTGACATCATTAACAAAGTTAATTCGTGTTCAAGCCTGTTCGTTTAGTAATTTGACGACTTAGTGAGAGTCATTTACAGCAGGACGATTGAGCAAAAAGCATTAAATTTGTTGTCGGCATTGCTATTTTGACGTGGAACAGCCTTGTGTTGAAAGGGTGATCAGATCATATAGTAAACTTAGCAATGCCAAAAACCGGCAGCGCTTCATGGATGTCAATCGGGGCTTGAGGATTCGTCTCACTTTCAATTAAGTGCTCAGTTATTTGCTTTATGGATAAAGAAGGAAAATGACAAGCACGCAGGTCCCTCTAAGCCGGGGGGGGGGGGGGGGGGAAAGGTGTGCTGCTGTGACCCTGGAACCCTTAGCCTATACCAGAGCTGGTTTCAGCTGGATTTTGCTACCCTATACTAGAGTAAACTCCCCAATCACTCCTATCCTAGAGTAGCTGTTTTCCAGAAACTGAGGTCACTAGCACAGTCTAAAGCAAAGCTATAACAAAACCTTATAGCACAATCACTTCTTTCTTAAAAAGGATTTATTTATACTTGTCCAGCAATGCCAAGCACTTACGTACGCATTATCAAGACTATAAATTGTTTAATTTTAACCAGTATTAACTACCGATTTCCGTCTGAATCCCAATTTTTGACAGTTAATAATATCCAGTAGCGTTTTATGATAGTCATCTATCAACGCTGTTGAGGCTGAGTCGTGAAAACTTAAACTTGCTGATTTCATTTTTTTATATTTTTGAGTAGCAATTCCTGGTTTCCTTAGTCTTGACAAAATCTTCAACCAGCTGGTCAGTTTCGTCAAAAATGATACCCAATTCTAAACCCAAACGCTCTGATTTATATACCCTATGCTAGAGGAAACTGCTTGAAAACCATACCCTTCACAGCGGCACATACCTATATAGCCCATATATGGCAGTACCCCCCCCCCCCCTTCCCCCCGGGGCCTGTGAAAACCATCCGTCTCTTTCCATGGTTCAGAACTAAGTCGTGCATGGTTCCCTATCTGTGGCCAATCACTCGATCACCATCTTTATTTACATGACCACATCACCGGGGACTCTTTGCCCTGCTCCTTGTGAATAGTGTGTGGGATCTTCAACGTCCCACGGAGTTTATGAAGACGGGTTGTGAGACGGGGCCTACGGTTTATGGCCTCATCCTAGAATACTTGATGGATTTACAAATGCAACACTTTTTCCTCAGTTATTTAAAGACCCTGAATGTTGGTCCGGCCGGAGTTGAACTCACGACCTCCCGTACCCTAGTCCTAAGCTAACCGGTAGGATCGTTTATTTGTCATGCCGGTCGATCTTTTGGGAATTAACTCTTTCAATTAGGAGTAAAAATGACAGCTTGACTCTTGTGAAAGAATTCAATAACTAAAGCACAGTTCAAAGAACGAAGATTTGATAATAAGGGGCGTACATTGGAGTTTCAGACGGCACGGGCCACCTTTAAGCGCGTTCGTGTTTCTTCAGTAGTGCCGACGTTCTAGGGAGTTGTAACTCGATTTCGCTTCCCCGTACTTCACGGTACAATGCACTGCGAAATAAAGAAGCTAGTTTTACATAATATTTAAGCTGAGATAAAAGGTCGCTCAATTTAGGAATTAGCTTAATTATCTCGATAAGCAGGCAAAGAATGAATTACAAATGATCAGTAAGTGAAAAGACAATCCCGACAATCACCTTTGACGTCATGAAGCTCACGATATCTCACGTCAACCGCATCTTATGCGAGAGTATGTTCATCATATTCAAGGCCAAATAAATATAAACAAAATGAAGGCTTAACGAAAATTCGGCCTTCATTCTAGGAATACCTCCCTTTTTTAAACTACGGAATAAAATTCAGGAAGGTTGTCAGTTACTAATTTTTCAAAACGTGATAGACGTTTGAGTTGTGTACGAAGAACACAGTTACTGCAAACGATTAGAAGAAGTAAAAACGTCGACAGTTTCTTCTTTTAGTTACTAAAACTGAATCACCTTCTTTTTTAGTGATTGAGGTTCAACTGACTCAATCAACGCATGAGAAACTGTTCACAGGCGACGAAAAAAGTTCATGGCTTCTGTTTCTGGTGATAGTCTGTTGTCAAAGCAAGCCTACGACAGGATTAAAAAACATGAGCTAAAAATAATATTATAAACTGCGAGCTGATGATCAACTTGAGACTTCCGATAGTGTGCGCGCGATTCCAACGCAGGCGAAAATATTCTATCTTCTTTTCGCTACTATGTATGACGAATTGTAGGGAAAAACATCAAAAACCCATCCAAGCCTTTCCGCCCGACTACGCGCTCGAGGGACTGTGCTAAGGGCACACGGGCTACGGTCTTTTCGGCTTCACCACGGAAACAGAGCGAATGAACCAAAAATATCGACCCCAAAATCGGCATTTTCTTTGCTTCGAAGAGACTCAATTTATGCTAATTTAAATTTATATATTTATGTTTGGTTGTTGTTAAGACATCATTAATGGCGCATAAGCTCTTGTTCCAATATATAAGCCCCTTTAGCGACTTCCTATTAAACGTCAAGGCTATTAGCCTACTTACCATTAATATCATCTTAATTGGTTCAAAAATTTAAGTTTAGTGTGTCTTTTTTTCATCGCCGACTATAGGCGTTTTGACTGTGTGCTCACTGTTTGCTATTTTTTTCAGTTTCGATTCTTTGATCAGTATGGACAAGCAAGATCAACACGAGCTTCACTATGGCTGGTTTTCATTCAAACCAAAATGGCTACAGATCATGAACAATTCCAAATGTTTTCTTTTCATTTCCCTCCTTATAGCAGCCCTTCAAGGTTTGTTCCTAGATTAGACCCAGGCTTTCATTTTATCCTTTCGTTATGATTTGAAACAAATATCTCAGTTATATTATGCTATTTTTTGCACCGTTCAGTTTCCTTGTCCTTTCGTTTCGGTTTAAAACGTAAAGGTTAGATTTTAGTAATATTCAATACTAGTTGATGGCCCTGTGAGCTTGTGTTCACCGTTTCTATTCACCGTGGGAAATACGGTCAAGCCAAAACGCAGACTGCAGACTGTGCAGACCCGAGGTAAAATATGGTGTTACCTTCACTATTATTGAGAGCTAACCGTAAACAGGCTAACCTGAATGTTATTTAGGCCTAATTAGGCTAACCGAATGTTATTTAGGCCTCATTTAGGTTAACCGAATTTTCATTTTACAGACGGTCTGCACAGTCTGCAGTCTGCGTTTTTCAGTGTCCCTGGGAAATATAGGACAAAGTAAAATATACATTTGATTGGCCGGATCGGATCGGATCGGACCGGACCGGACTTGTCCGGATGGGATTGACAAAACATGGACCGGATCAATAACAAAATCCCTGCCAGTCCCTGACAATTGCACAATAGCCTGATTTAGGAACAGAAAGGGAACGTCAGTTAACGAAAGTAGAGCCCGCGGAATAGTTGGGATTCTACTCGACTAATATGGCCTAATATGGATATTTTTGCTGCGCGCGCCATCGTCAACTGACATTCCCGTTCTGTTGCTAAATCAGGCTATTGTGCAATTAAAAGGGACTGGGGTAAAGTAAAGAAATGTAAAGTAAAGAAAAGAAAAGAAGACCGTTGTGTAAGCAGTGTACGCAGTCAATTCGTCCCATCTTATCTTTCATAATTCCCTTCGGAATCTGTAATCACCTTTGGAAAAAGAACATTTCGACAAGTCTCAATAAATGAGGAGACGACTACACAAGAGAAAAAGGCACAGAATTTGAGCACGTTGTCTGGTATTATTGATCCGGTCCGAGTTTTGTAAATCCGGTGCGATCCGATCCGATCCGATCCGGTCCGGTCCGGTCCGATCCGCTCTGATCCCCACTTTTCCAACGGCCCATTTTATTTAAGGAGGGGTAGCACCTAATAATGTTACAAAGCTATCAAATAAACTTGTGGCCCTCAGAATTTAGTTCAATTCAAGCAGTTTAAAGCAAATCGCCTGGATAAAAGTCGCTTTTACACAAAATTATCATGTGTGTGATGTAACGATAATTTTGTCAGTAAAGGAATTCCACATTACCATTTTCCAGTTTTAAACTTGAGACTAGCTAAAGATTTTCCCTAAACACCCTAAAAGCTAGCAAAAGGAAGTAGTATAAGAATGACGTACATAGAACATAATCAAAGAAAGGAAAGACGGTAAAACACAACTTTGTTTATTTAATAAATCCTTGATTATGGCTCCTGATTTCAAGCATTATTACTTTTACGTTAACTTGACCATGTACAATAAACAAATTTCAATTACGATCATTAATTTAGTTGATGTCTCCTTTGAGACAGGGATTTCCACTCAGAAGACTTGATGGTAATCAAACTGAACAAGAAACGAGGCCTCGATTGTTCAAAAGGTGGATAAACACTAGCAACACCAGTTTTATCCAGTGGGCTAGTAGTAATTTATCCAGTGGATAAGTTGTTGTAGTTCTCGCGAGTTGTGGATAATTCCGGTTTCCCGCCATATTTCCACTCCCCATACACGAAGAGACACGACTCCTCCCTCTTTAAATCCAGCGGTATTCTTGTTTTCATGTAAGATGTGCTCGAATCTTGATGTGTAAAAGCACGAATCTTGATGTAAGTGTAGCTCGTTAAACATGTAAATATGAGCTTTGACATTTTTTTGGCGAAATTTGATGTATGTATTACAGTCTTGATGCATATGTACCACCTCTTGATATATGTATGTCATTCTTATTGTGTAAATAGCACATCTTAATGTTTTTTTCCTTTTCAATAAGGATACCCGGTCCCGATCCCGACCCCGCGTTTTGGCTACTTTTTGTAGGTAGTAGCCAAAACGTGGCGCCGGGGCCAGGGTCGGGATCGGGGTGTCTTTTTTCCCCCAATTTGTTTTGTTTCATTTTTTGTCGTTATTCTCCTGGGCCCGATTGTTCGAAAGCCAATTAACTTAATCCAGGATTAGCGTAAACTTTTGTTTCATGTTTTCACCTTTTTGGTTAAAGTTCCTTTTGCTTATTTTTGTTTTTCAAGATCGACATTTTATCCGAATATCAGCGTCGAACAGCATTTGGGAGTAGAGAAATAAACTTCTTGGTTAATTTTTAATCTGGGATTAGCGTTCATCGGCTTTTGAACAACCGGGCCCTGTACTGTTATTTTCGAATGACCGTCATCTGTCCTTCATTTATGGTGGAAATTAGTAAAAAAAAAAATTAAGGAACCCACGGCATGTATGAAAGCTCCCTTTCCGAAAACCGGAGTTCGTTTTTCTTTTTTTCGAAATTAAGATAATTTCCGAAATTGCTGAAATTGGAGTTTATGGAATATACACCAACTGCCAGAGACAATGAAGACTCGCTGAGCTCCACACTTTAAAATCGCATTGTAATGTTTACTCTGAAAAAAAAAACAACAACAACAGAATCACACTTCCACGATGGTCGTCACGCAGTCACGCAACGTTCTCTCGTGTTGTTGTCAATGTTGTTGTCTGACTTTACTACAAACGGTTTGTAGTAAACTCAGAGTCGCACAAGAAATTGCTAGCTAATTCTATTCGGATGTCAAGGAATCGAATCCAGTTTTATGATTTAAAAAAAACACAGCAATATTGAGAAAAATTTTGCGAAAACAAGCAAATGAGAACGTTGCGTGACGAACATCGTGGAACTGCATGTATTGCGCAGAAGTTTTTGACGAAGTAAACATTAAAATGTGGTTTTAAAATGTGGAGCTAAACGAGTCTTCAGTGTCTCTAGGAGTAAGCGTATATTCCCCACAAATACTCCAATTTCAGTCGGAAATTCTCTTAATTTTGAAAACCAAAGTAAGATGTCCCTTTGGCAGCTTTCGTATCATTATGTTCCTTATTTTTTTTGACTAATTTCCACCGTAAATGAAGGAAAGGTGCTGAACATTCGAAAATAACAGTACAGGGGAACAACGACAAAGCTTGAAACAAAAAAATATTGGAAAAAAAAAAGACACCCCGACCCCGTCCCCGGCCCCGCGTTTTGGCTACTACCTTTTTTGTGAAAAGGACACATAATTCTTATGCTTTGCATTTAATTCCTAGGAATGACTGTGAATGGCATGACAGGTATAAATCTTCCTGCGCTTGAAAAACGCTTTCAGCTGACCAGTAAAGATCTTGGTCTCATTACTGCTTCAAACGACATATCCGCTATCTTGCTCATCTCGTTCGTGAGTTTTTATGGTCAGTTTGGCAATAAAATCAAGTGGATTGGTCATGGAGCTATTGTCACAGGTGAGTGCGGAATTACCGTATTCAACAAAACGTAATTTAAAATGAGACGACAGCTTTATTGAGTACAACAACTAATATATCTTGGAAATGAACAAGGAGAAATATATCCAAACATAAAGAACGTAACATGAAAGAAGAAAATAAATAAAAATGGACATAATGGGCAAGCTCGTTCCCAGGGCTTTTTGTCGGCGGTGAAAAGCCCTGGCAACGAGGTTGCCCAATGGGGCAGGTGCGAATCGCGGCAAACCCATGCGGTGCACCGTCCTAAAGTGTATTCATTAAAAAATAGATGAAATAAATAGATAAAAAAAATTCTTGTTGGCATGGGCATGATCGGACAGGGGTCCACGTGCATTGCCAGTTAATGTCAAATGAATTTTTAAGCTAAGAGGTTTTACAGTAGATTCTCAACAAAAGACTAGAAAGGAAAAGGACTCCAAAAACTGGTGGGAGGTGACTGTAGGGTTTCCCTGCGCGGTTCGGGATAAAATTCTCCTCCTCCTACTCTTTGTACCCACTTGTCTCGATTCTTTTCATCTGTCGCCTTCAGTTCTAATTTACACAAGTAAAAAGTTGAATTTATAGTGTACACAGAATGTTGATAGAACAAGGAAACAAACAAAAAACAAACAAAAAAACGTCACAATGTATATAATTGCAAAGAAAGTTTTGATGTAGGTTTCTCCCAATGAATATGAATAGCTTCTTTGATCTTAAGTTGGAAGGTTGTGGAAGAGTGATCTAAGATGCTGAAGCAATCATTATAACATAAAGTGCGGTATATCGCTGAGAATTTTGTAAATGTCCAAAGATGTGAGAGGTCCCATCGCTAACCAGGTGCTCACGCACGCATGTGGGAAAATGCCGAGAGGTTTCGCCGATATAGCAGGCACTACATCCCGCACACACAAACTTGTAAACCACATACACACGGGGGCCCACGAGGGTCTTTTACGCCAAATATATTACTGATTTTAAAAGATGAAAAATATAACTTAATGTCTATGTTATTACAATATAAACGTTTAACAAAGTGACGAACCTTTTTTTGCGTGACAACAGAAAAGAGGGCCAATGTAAGGTATTTTGAAGCAAAAGGTCGGTGTAGTGTCTGAGATGGAAACCGGGGGATCCAGAGTAAAAATAGAGAATGAAAGATTCACAATTGTAAGCTCGTGTGGTCGTCAAAACCTCAAATTTTATGATTTCACGACGTTGCTGTGAGGAGTGCCGCGAAAATATGTGCTGACATGTGTGCACACGTGCAGCACGATTACTTTTCCTCTTTTAACCAATGATATTGATGTTTTGTGACGTTCTCGTTGATGGCCTCGTCGTAGATCTTAAAGTCCCTATTAACTCGTTCCGAAGCATTTATTGATGGAAGTAAAAAACGATTGAAATCCGTAGAATAGAATTCGAAGTCCAGAGCCCGTAAGTTCATGAAAGGTAAGGTGCAACAATGTTAACATAATCATTCCTGAAGAAAGGTATTTTTTCTCCTCGATGATGACTCGGAGATGATCGGAAAAAGTCCGATCGACTGCACCTGTGCAGGAATCGAACCTACAACTGCGCTTTTGAAGACTCGAGGCAGCTTGGTGCATGCTTGGCCATTACCGTAAACGCTCTGAAATTTGCCCTTGGAAACAGTACCTTACAAGATGTAGACTTTCCAAAGCACAATATTTGTGGAAACATTAAAATCCTCGGAGTGTATTTTGGTTATGATGTGAAACAAAGGGATGCCCTAAACTTCAGACAAACCTTAAAGGACATGAAGAAATCAATTAATATGTGGAAATGGAGGGGCCTAGCTTTATTAGGAAAGATCCAAATCGTGAAAACATTTGCACTTCCTAAAACAATGTATAGAACATCGGTTATACCTCTTTCCAAAGAACTAATTAAGGAGGCAAATTCTATTATCTATCGATTCATCTGGAATGGAAAAGATAAAGTTAAACGCCACGCTTTAATATCTGATATTAAAAATGGTGGATTAAGAATGCTAGATATTGAATCTATGATTAAAGCTAAGCGGGTCATGTGTTTAAAGAAAGTTTTGCAAGACTACCCAAGCTCTTGGAAAATTATTCTTGGAAAAATTCTTTCACCAGTTGGGGGGCGTTTTCTTTTATTCTGTAATTTCGACACGGCTAAATTAAAAATTTCCTTATCAGCTTACTACAAGGAATGTCTAGATGCTTGGTCCGAACTAAACAGGATATTCACCCAGCTCTACTCACGGGGTGATTAATGAAATTATCTGGAACAATAGGTTTCTTTGCATTGACAAAATGTCGATATATAGAGGTGATATGATTAAATTAGGATTCCTTAAGATAGGTGACGTTCTGCGGGCAAATAACTCGTCTCGTTTTAACGTGTACGGCACCTCACTGTTATCTCCTGAACAAAATTTCTTTTTAACGAGCCTTATCGATTCCTTTCCCGCTGAATGGCGCGCCTCCGCTAAATCTTTTACTGACTCGTCGTTGATTGAAGAAATTCCAAATGATCCCAAAGTTAGATTGGGAAACGGAAACTCAGTTCCAATCCTCGACATCTCCTCCAAACAAACCTATGAAATCTTTTTGAGAAAGAAGCAAATTCCACCCACTGCAAAAAGAAAACTAACAGATAAATACCCTGATATAAATGTGGAATGGGATAATGTTTACTCTTTACCTTTCCCTTCAACTTTGGAATCGAAGACTAGGGAGTTTCAATACAAAATCTTGAATTGAATTGTCTATACAAACGAAATTCTTTATCGTTTTGGCTTAGCTGCCTCCGCTAGTTGCACCTTTTGTCAGGAAACAGCAGAATCCATCGAGCATTTACTCTTTTCCTGCAAAATCTCCTCTGAATTTTGGAAACATGTTTTATCCTGGCTTAAAGACAATGATATTTATATTGAAACATTGAAGGAGTGGGACATAATTTTTGGGAAGTTCGACATAAAAGACAATTTTACTTTAATAAATCATTTATTGTTACTAGGAAAATATTATATTTATTCTAAAAAGTGTCAGAATAGTCTGTAATGAATCTTTATGGTATATTTAATTCATTTCCTGGTGAATGATCTCTTTACAATTTTCCATACGAATTACCACTTCACTCGAGCGTTTCAGGCCTTAAGCACGGTTGAAATCTAAAACTCAATACTCAACTAGCTTCAACTTGACACTCGAAGCGATCCGACGATCGATCAACACTCAGACTATAAGTCCTTCTTTTACACGTGACTTTCTTCCCGCCACACGTAATGTATGCTTATTTATGTCAAATCTATTTTTAACATAGTCTACCAACGGCTCAGGGTTTTATCGCTCGGATTAAATTGATTTATAGAATTGAATTCCAAATTGCCAGAGAAAAAAATAAGCTTTCACAACATTTTATTAAATGGAGAAAACTTGTCGAAGTATTGACCTAGGAAGAGATGGTGGTGGAAAGAATATCACAATACACGTAAGTTAATAGGCAAGTAAATTTTCGTTTGTTTCTTTAGCGGCTTGTAATATATGTCCAATCTAATTGAACTTATTAAACTACGAAAGTAGTTTATTGTATTTAACGTATTGTAAGTAAGTTTATTGTAAGTATTATATTGTATTTAGTTTATTGTAATTATGTATTGCAAGTGATGTATTGTAATAGTTCATTGTAAGATATCGTTAAGCGTTAGGCATAAAATTGTAACATATTATTTACAAAATGTAGCAAAAAAAAGAAAAAAATACCAAAAAAAAAAAAGTAAACGCTCTAATAAGCCTCCCCCCCGCCCACCCTATCCCGTGTAATAACTCCACCTTTCTTATAATCACCCCTATAGCCTCAAGTTCATAATAACCCCCCTCACCTTCCCTGGAATTTTGTGAAATAAACACGCGCGCAATATGATTTTCAAAGCTCATTTTACTCTAAAGGCGGGGGTACACCTGAGAGCCGTTTTCACGCCGCTTTAAATCGGTTTAATGGAAATATCTCGTTCGCGTTTCAGGCAATGCAAAAATCCTATGCGTAAAACACAAATCAATGTTTTGGGGTGTTTTGTAAATTTTTTGGTGATTTTTCTGTACATTTGGGAGGAATGATGTAGTTTAAAAATTAGATATTGAAGTTAAAAATTGATATATGGACACCCAAACAGTCCCCTACCAACCTGGTGTGCTCTTGGGTTTGGGTCAACTGTCTGTTGGTGTTCCAAAAATATTTCTCCTTCTTTTATCCCCTCTTTAAACCTCTTAAAATGCCCTTCAAATTCACGTGTACTCCCACCTTAAGCTTTACAGTGCCAACTTCAAACTTCATATAAGCTAGTTTTTGCGCTTTCTTATCAAGTTCTGGTTTCAGGACATTGATAACTGCTCATGACTTGCCTACTACGGTATATACTCTGTACGAGTTGAGTGACTCGAGTTTTTAATAATCCCAGCCCCCTTCCCTAATAAGCCCCCACCCCCTCTTCGAGCCTTAAAAGTCAATAAGCCCCCGGGCTGTTATTAGAGCGCTTGCAGTAATTAAACACTAATGATTTTCCCGCTTTACAGCTTGGACTGAAATAACACCAATAGTGCATTCTCGCAATCATAGAGGAGGATATAGCGAAAAAGATACCTGAAAAACATGGTATAGAGATACCGTTCTCCATTCATTTACCGGGATTAACATGTCACCATTTTCCTTTCTCTAACTGTTTCAGTATTTCCTTTTTGTTCTTCAGCGATCGGCTTCTTTGTGTTCGTACTACCTCATGTTATTGTTGGTCCGTATCAGCCCTTACTTAAAGATACCGCCACTTCTTCATCACGGTCGCTCCAAGAATGTGTCGTCACAAACAGCACGTCCACTACTGACGCTTGTTTCTCCGGATACGAGTCAAACTGGTTGTCCCTGGCTTTGTTGTGTTTAGGGCAGCTGCTCATGGGAGCGGGAACGACACCGCTGTACTCACTTGCGCCGGCATACATTGACGAGAATGTGCATCCAAGGGCCTCTCCTGTATATCTTGGTATATTCTACGCGGCAGCCATAACAGGTCCTGGGCTCGGCTTCATTGCCGGTGGAGCGATCTTAAATGATTTCTACATTCAAATCAAACAAGTAAATCCTCGTTTAAATGGTTTAAATCTTAATTTAAGGGGTAATTAAATGTATTTAGCGGCGGGGCACTAATCATGACACTGTGCTGAAATCAAATTAAGTCAAATTAACTCTTTTATCAAATCGAATCAAAGGCTGATTTTTGAGGAGAGGAGGAAATATAAACCGGAGTCTTCAGAGAAATCTCTTGAAGCAGAGAAGAGAACCAACAGACTCAACCTCTGTGTGACGCTGAGTCAGGGAATCGAACCCGGGCCACCTTCATCTCTCATCTCATCAGAGACTGAAGCTGACGCCTCAATTTCGTTCCATGAATGTTGACCATTATTGTTGGCACATTTAACTTTATTTACGTCCTATTAACGGTCAAAATTTCGGCTTTAGATAACAAAATGATTCATAAAATAAATTTCGCTAAGACTGATTTTCCCGTTTCCCGCGGGGAGAAAACTCCTTTTTGAGAAATCCAAGGAATTTACTTCACTTGATTCTTCGGGAAGACGAAAGACGACACTGAAACCAAAGCCACGCTTCAGGCTGTCAGTTCTTTAATTTTGGAAAAGATACTTTTGGCACGTCGTGAGTCGTCCCAACAAAAGAATATTTTTGGCATGTTACAGAGATAAGCTGGGGCGAGCTTACCATGCATATACTTGTCAGCAATAAATGATTCTGAAAAGTGTGGAGTGAAAAATTAATGATTGATTTAAGTCCTTACGACTAACCTGGCTAAAGAGAATTTTCTGCGAAAATGACGGCACTTACATCACTTACTAAAACGTTTTGGCGGCCCTTTCTTACTTCTTATTTCATTGTAATTATGATATAAAGGATCTTACAATCTCTTCTCAATTTTATACCGAGTTGCTTCAGTGGTGGGCGGATTTTCGAGACGCGTTTTCTGCAGAGAAACCGTGGCACAATATAATATGGAATAACAGACATTCGTATAGATACTAAACCAATATTCTAGGGTGGCCCACAAGGGACATGATGCAAATTAAAGAGTTGCTGCAAATTTAAAATAGTTGCTGCAAATTAAAAGAATGTTGCTGCAAATTAAAACATCAAACGTATGCGCGCGCACTGAAGGAAGGGCAGGTGCAAAACAGAGGTCACGTCACAGGTCACAGGTCCCAAGTCACAGGTCATTGTTTTAGCAATACAGAGACAACCCTAACTGTTTACAAATGCTAACATTAGACCTAATTAAGCCTAAGGTTAGCTTTAATGGATGTTTAGGATAGGTTCTGTATTGTTAAAACAATGACCTGTGACTTGTGTTTTGTATCTGCCCTTCCTTCAGTGCGCGCGCATACTTTTGATGTTTTAATTTGCAGCAACATTCTTTAATTTGCAGCAACTCTTTAATTTGTCGCATGTCCCTTGTGGGCCACCGTAATATTCTAACGGCGATGTATTAACGTAAGTTCAAATTGTAACATTGACACAGATTCAAATTCACGCACTGTAACCAACACTTGCAACTGAAGATGATCGATCGAAACATGTCTTGTAAACTCAAAGTTGTTGTCCGTCTTTTACGAATACTGGTTTGTCTGCTTTTATCCAAACTTATTTTTGTGCGTCTCCCAAGGACTGATAAAAATCTCTGACCTGGGTGGGAATGAAACCCACGACCTACGGATTAGACCACAGCTGATGGTTGTTTGTGATGTTTTCTTAGCCAAGCGGAGCCAATCTTACTTCGAGGGACCCTCAGTGGATAGGTGCCTGGTGGCTCGGGTACATTGTCACAGGCGCTATCATGTTCCTGATAGCCATTTTGTTGCTCGGGTTTCCACGTGAGTTACCCGGATCAGCGGAGATGCGCGCACGAGCCATTAAAGAGGGGCAATTGCCAAAAGAGGACCAGAAGATCAAAGGAAAATGGAAAGATATTATCCCGGCCACGACGCTGCTCATCAAAAATCCAACGTTCTTATTCAATTCCCTTGCAATTACAGCTCATTCTTTGTATGGGGCGGCAGTGAGCGCGTTTCTCGCCAAATTCGCTCAGGTCAAGTTTGCAGTTAACCCAGCAGTTAATGGGATCTCACTGGGAGCAGTCTTTCTCGTCGCTGCTTCAGGTAAACGATGTTTACTCTGTTTTTTGCTTGATTATTTGTTTCATTGTTTGTTTATTGTTGTTTACTTGTTTATCAATGATGACTCGCGGATATACCCCGGGAAAAAATGGACCTACAATCCGGGACAAAAGACTCAGGGACACTTGTCAAATTTGGGCGAAAAGATGAGAATTTACTGTACATGTTTTCATCGTTATATGAGCAACGCGTGTTTTTCTTTCGCTACCTTTTTCGTCCCCCTTCCTCCCAGACAATGTTGAAACATTCGAGCGATTGATGAACTAATCTTGATTTAGGAGACAGTGAAAAATCAACATGGTAATAGGGGGAGGGGGAAAGGCAGGAATTGTCCCAACAGTGGACCAGGATTGAAGCGTAGCTTCCACTTCTCAGTGGTAGAGCATCCGAAGTAGTAATCGGAAGGTCGTAGGTTCGATTCCTGCAAAGAAGCACTCGGATTTTTTCCGACTATTCCCGAGTCCTTGCTCTTACGAGTCTTCGATAGCTCAGTGGTAGAGCATCGGAACTAGTAATCGGAAGGTCGTAGGTTCGATTCCTGCAAAGAAGCACTCGGATTTTTTCCGACTATTCCCGAGTCCTTGCTCTTACGAGTCTTCGATAGCTCAGGGGTAGAGCATCCGAACTAGTAATCAGAAGGTCGTAGGTTGGACTCCTGCCAAGGAACACTCGGATTTTTTCCGTACATCCCCGAGTCCCCATGGTAAAAACATACCATCCCTTCATTGACATTCTTATTTTTTTCCTTTTTGTTGTAGGTGGTATCGTTTTAAGTGGTTTTCTTGTCAGAAGGCTAAATTTGAAGAAATCCTGTAAACTCTCCGCGAAGTGGTGCGTAATTATTTCGATTTTCTCTGTGTGGACAGCCCTTGCTTTCATTATACCAGGATGTGATGAGGTCAATTTGGCAGGAGTGGTCAAGCCTTACCATAACAGGTTATTTAAATAAACCACGGTTAGACATAGTTCGCCGCTAAGCTGGATTGAAGAAATTTGAATGTGTAGTTACAATTCAAAGACCTAACGTTTCTACACTCCAGTCTCATATCATCGTATCATAACAGTTTATCTACCCTCGGATATTAGACTTGCTTGGTGTAGCTAATATAGGGTCTTTAAGATCTACTACTACTACTACTACTACTACTACTACTACTACTACTACTACTACTACTACTACTACTACTACTACTACTACTACTACTACTACTACAACTACTACTACTACTAATGCTAAGTCTTTCGCGGTTATTTCATCTCCTTCACTTCGAATAATGTGAACAAATTATCCTAAAATTGAATTTATACGAGCGGTTTCAGAGTCATTGTGGTCTTGTCCAGGTTTGTAACCTTAGTATACTCGAGCAGTGTGTGCCTTTCCTTCAGGTTCCAAAGGCTAAGACAACAGCTATGGCACAAAACAATTCTTGGATTTCATCCGACGACACGGCAGCCATGTTGGTGGAAAGAACAATAGCAAAAACGCCTTTTGGGAATTTGAATCTTGTCAAGTGGGTAAAGACTTGTTTCCATATCTCAAAGTGCCCTTGGACGTGAGGGGCCTGGGGTGGCGGTAGGGGGTGAAGGGTACAATAGCTGACACAACCCAAACCTTTACAGAAATGCTAACCTTAGGCCTCATGAAACAATATGCTTTAGATAATGTTTAGGACTAAGGTTAGCATTTTTGTATGAGTTTGGGTTGTTTCAGTTTTGTTGTTCCAGGCCCCTCACGTCCAAGGGCACTTTGAGATATGGAAACAAGTCTTTACCTGTCAAGTGAGTGACAACCAAAGAACAACATTATTGGATTAATGAGACAAAAAAACCATGGGCTACACATTTTATTAAATTTCTCAGTCATACTCTTCAAGACGTAAGCATACGACTGCGAATCTATCATCAAAATCGTTCTCAGAAATTCATTTATAAAAAGCTTCCACACATTGTACAAGATAAGCAATATGAAATAGCGATATTTCTTGTTTACAAACATTGACGTCATATTACTCGTGATATTCCAATTTGCCAACCACGGAACAAAAGAAGTTATTGCTTCAACAGTCAATAGACCTTATTCACGATGGCCGCCATGTTGGATTTACTATTATCATGCAAATTAGCTTCACACTTGTGAGGGGGCAAACAACACAAGTTCGAGAGGTTGTAACGAACATCTTAGCCACACAGATGATTTGTTTTACGTTAATTGAATGTTTATCACCTAAGTAGTAAAATAGAATGATTACACAAGTTACTTCGATGTTTTTTTAGTGAAAAATGAGCAGATAACGAAGTAGAAATTCAAAATGTCAATGGCAATCAAAAGATATAAAATTATTATAAAAGGTACTTAATTCTAAATTCTAAAATGTACTTTTAGCAATGTTATTTCAATATTTTGACGAGCCGATATTTCGCAATTCGCCTTTTTTCCAATGTTTGCCCCCAGCATAACACATGGCTAATTTGCATGACAATGTGAAAACCAATATGGCGGCTATCGTGAATAAGGCCTATTAGGTTCTTAGTATATGAATAACAATGAGTGACGTCACGGAAAGTTAAATCTTTGAAGTGGATTTCGTGGACCTTGTCGCTGTCTTTGATTATCATTAATCCTTAAGTCTCCGCAATTTTTCCATCTTGTTTACGTCATACAATGTGCGCGAATTATCCTAAAACTAAATTTATACAAGCGTTGTTAAAGTAAAAATAGGGAATAAAAATTTCACATTTGTATTCTCACGTTGTTTCCAGAATCTCAAATTCGGTCCCTATTGGGGAGTTTAAGCAACGACCACCCCGCAGAGCAAAAATATCGTTGGTTAAAAAAGGAAAAATACTCATGCTACAAACGCAACACGCATTTTAGTACAATAGATGGTTTTCAACCAATCTCTAGAGACATATCTAGAGATAACAATAGTGTAATGTACAATTGCTGGTGGACGAACAAAAGGAGGAAATGAGGGATCTTTTGTTTTCGTCCACCAACATGGCGGCGATGACGTCACGTGAAAACCACCTATTCTTTGACGTACTCAACAAAACAACAACGTGACTTCACCAAATTTCACGTTTTCACGACTACGTGTGCATACAACACTGTTCAAACGGTTCATTTTCTACCTTTACTTTTTAAATTAAGCTTTCGTACCAAAGTGGACAAGATGGTGTAACTGCGAAATTTTTATGATAGCACTAATTTTTTTTCTGAGCTGGCGTTTTCATCGGCTATTTTTGGTCCTCGCTAAAACTCCCTATGGAACTAAATTAAGATGGCCGTAGTATTGATCCTTCGAGACCCTGAAAAATAGTAGTGACATTCAATTTGAAGATGCCATGCCGTACACTAGGCAGCCTCTTTTGCTCAGTCTCTAAGATCGTGAGAGTTTGAATCCGTGACTTCCCGCTTAATAATGCCCTCCAACTTCGCTTACAGCCCATGAAGAAAAAATATTAGTTATAAAGTTGGGTTTCCTGTCTTAAGCTGTTGATCATTAGGAATTGACTTTCTCCAAAATATTGACGTGGTCTAGATTGTTGTTCCAGTTAACCCCAATTTGCTCTGTTTTCTTTAACCAAATAACAGCTCGCTGCCGAGTCCTCGAAGCCCGGTCGCCTCTTGCAATGTAAACTGCAGGTGTTCCCTCGCCAATATAAACCCCATTTGTGGACAGGATAAACTGACGTATTTTTCACCTTGTCACGCCGGCTGTGAAACAATTAAAGGATCGCAGGTGAGAAATTTATCCGAACTAGATCATTCTTTATCAAAAAGCTCCAACAATGTGATTCATATGTAGTTTAGTGCTCAAACACAGGAAAATGCACTAATGCAAGTCGTCTTTGGTTTTGCTTCTCTGCGGTTGAAAACACGACATAAGATCTTAAGGAAAGCACTATTAAACGTTTTGCTTCCTGAACTTACTTACTGAAATGAATAATTACTTTGAGCTCCTAACACATCCTATTGCCATTACTAGTCTTATAAAAAAAGTTACTTGCACTTAAGTCTGCGTTCTAGAAACCATGGTCGCAAAATGATAATTCTGACGAATCAGAATGAACACAATAAGATGGACCAATCAGAGCTCTAAATGAGAAGATGCAGCCGGTGCAAAGCGAGGGAAATCACACAAGAGCAAATTATGATTGGTTTTGGTTCTAAAGTATACTGGCGAGTAGGGTGAATCCAGTTTGGAGAACACTTGACTCGCCTTCCATTAATGTCCCCAGGATCAAGAGTGCATTAACCAAGAGCAAGAAAGTGGTTTCAGGTTTGGCCCCATCAGCGTCAGAACAGTACCTATTTTTAAACCAAGTTTTGCGGGAAAATCAGTAAACTATTCTCGGTTTTCACTTGACGTCACGGCCGGCATGTTGGAGCCCCTAAACAAAGAAACGGCGGCCATGTTCGAGCCTCGACCAAATCCTCCGGGAATTTAACTATTATTATCCAAACGTTTTTTTTTTATTTATTTACTTTTCTGACGGCGATCGGGACCAGGCCAATTTGAATAAATCTTACTCTTAACTTGGTTGATGGACTCTTGCCAGGATAGATTCGTGGGCTCGATTGAATCATGTTCGCTGTGTACGCTGCTACAAGGCATTTTTCTCTCAGGGCTCTGCGTTTTTATCCTGCTCTCAAGAAATTCAATATCACGTTTACGTAAAACGCGAAAAAGTGACCACGTGACCATGATCTTCACGCCATTTTCTACGTTTGCAGGCTGCCGCTTGCCGTTTCTACGTGAAAGTAGGCATTTTCGCGTTTCCCGTATACGTGAAATTTTATTCTACATAAGAAGTTGTTTGCGGAAAAAACAGTACCTCAAAACCATTTTCCGGTATACCAAAGGAGGAAAATTAGGTTTCATGGTTATAGATAGTTCATAACTGACTACTTGTCGCAAATTCCTTCACGAACTCACGTTGAATCTCTATTGACCGACAAAACAGCTTCATCGAAACTCTCAAAATTTGACGGGTAAGGATTTTCATTTTATACACCGTCTTTTTCCTCAAACAATGTTTAAAAAGACTCCGAGCTTTGTTTTTGCATTTTAGTCACTAAATATTCGAGTTGCCGTAGGTCACGCGAAGCTAAATTGACAACCTTCTCTCTATTTTACTTGACACGTGAAACAGCAAGCCGACGTTTGCTGTTTCACTTAAACATGATGCTAAATCTCTCTATTGTGTTCCTTGCACGATCCATGGAATCCTTTATGCGGTTAATGGGTTGCAAACCAATCAAAAGCGTTGTGGTTATCAGCCCCAGCCTGATTGGCCGAAATTCGCCGTGACCCCTCTTCTAAATTAAGATAATACCGTGAACTGATGGGCAAGGCCAAATGACAGAGATCGACACTTCTAGTTTATTAGCCTCCCACGCAGACACTCTTAGGGCTTCGTCACGCGTTCCTTCCTCAGGAGTGACGCTCGTGGGGGAGGAACACGGCTTCTGTTCTAATCTGATAGATGTTTTCAGTTACCGACCACCGCAATTCCAACTTCCGTTGGACCTTTATTCAATAACACCAGCCTTCTTTTCATAATGCCAGGCCTTCAACTGTAGTTGCATTCATACTGGTATGAGCAATGATACGCAAGGAACAGCCAAGAAAGGCTTCTGTGACAGAGGATCCGGCTGCAAGTTTTACTACCTCTTTGTTGCGGTTGTCTTTTTGCTGCTTGTTATTTCTTTCTTGAATGCGATGCCAAACAAAACTGTGATTCTAAGGTAACAACATGACTGTGTATTTACACAATACAAACACCCACTCAAGTCGGGCTTACACGAGAATGATAGAGGCACCAGGCAATGCAGCACACGACGCGCACGGTGCAGCCCAGTGGTTATGGCCTGGTGATCCCGGGTTCAAAACCCGTTCTGACCACTAGTCGGGTAGTTCCTGGTTCATCTTCGCGGCCGCACTTGTAAATAGCCAGCTGGCTAATCTCCAGTACGGTTGGGATTTTTGTTTCATTAGCTTCGTTTCATCGGCCCTGAAAAGCCCCTATGGGGAGTGGTCAATTTTAAGTTTTATGTTATGGTGGTATTTAAAGTGCTCCTAAACTCAAATATATTTAGTCTTCAATAGTGATCTCCCCCACCGAAAGCAAACATATTTGACGATTCTTTCCTCAAAATTTCGCTTTTTAGAGAGACTTTCATATGACTTTGAAAAATAAACGTAAAAACAGAATGTAAACAAGAATGCAAAACGTTTAATTGGCTTATCGAACAAAAACAAACGAGCGCGAATCGTCATTGGCTTGGCAAACGCGGATGCAAACAACGTCATCTCTCTATGGAACTTTCTGGAAAGCGATCGGCATTTCGCTTTGACGTCATTTGATTTATGCAGTAATGTGATTGGACAATCGAACTGTTTCCTTGGTGGGAATAATGAGAAGCTTTGTTTTGATCTGGCCAAACATTGGTCCGTGAAACAAATTGCGAACACTTTTTCAAGGACATACGAAAGGCGCTCTATCTGCGGGGCAAGACGCGTTAAGTTATCAAAACTAGCAGACTAGGACGGCAACCGGAAGGGACAATTTCGCGTTCCAGGACAGTCCTGTCTCCCAGATTTTTTTACTTATCATCTCTAATGAAGAAAAGACACTTAGCAATGTAAATGTGGTTGTGTGAAGACAAGATAAAAAGGAAAACAGTTCACTTCCGGTTGCCGTCCGGGTCTCAAAACCACGCGTGCTTAAGCTCCCTAGTAATTTGTACCCACGACCGTGATGTGAGAAACATGGGTTTATTCTCGATTTTACGTCACAAACTGCTTTGCAATGCAAAATTTCTTTAAAAACAGGAATGCAAAGCAGTCTGTGACGTAAAATCGAGCATTGATGCCTGCCTCTCACATCACGGTCGTGGGTCCAAATAATTATACTAGTTCAGCAAAGTTTACGTGGCTTGCACGGCACAAAAAAAGCGAAATTCTCTCTAGCAATGCTGACATATGTTTGCTTTGGATGGGGAGATTTATATAGGGAACAAAACAAAATTGAGTTTACGTGAAAACATTTGTATGATGTAATTTGATGTAAACGTTACACCTTTTCGCGACCAAGGAAAAATGGCATCTTTATCTGGTATGGAGAGCCTGCTGAGACAGCCTGCGGTAGAGTAACAGGTTATTTTATCATTTGAATTTCGTGGGCCCAATTCGCACCCGGGTGAAAGTTTTCCTTTTCCTGGTCTCGAGCCATTTACCAACTATTGCTTACGCTCCTATAGATCTCATTGCGATTTCTGCGCACTATAACGTTACCATTAATTAATTAGTTGATTCTAGATTGAAATGGGTAATCTGTTGGGTCAGTACGCAGCTATTACAATGGCTCTCGGGATTGGCTCAGAAAACAATGGACCAAAACAAACAACCAATCAAAGATGGACCGTGACCCTAAAAGCGATAGAGCTGCGTCCTAAAGGAAATTAGAGGTTGTAAAGAGCTGCTTCCTATCTCAATCTTTTGTCCTCTAACACAACGTTGTAGAGGTGAATTTCAGAGCACCAACGACTAACCCCAATTCAAGAGTGTAAATTGATCTCGGATAATTCGCATGTATTTCAGCGCCTTAATTTACTGAAGCCCTTACCATTTCTGTGCAGTCTATCGTTTCCCTTTTTTTTCTTTGTAGATGTGTACCACATAATCAACGATCATATTCCCTCGGATTTCAGTTCATTTTCCAGCGCTCGCTCGGTCTTCTGCCAGGACCTGTTCTGTTGGGATGGATGTTTGATGTAAATTGCCTTTTCTGGGGAAAGAGCTGTGGAAAGCGCGGTCGATGCCAAATATATGACATCTGGAAACTCTCACTGATAATAACCTTGTTTGGATGCTTCATGAAAGGTGAAATTTATATTTTAAATTTGATTTCATATGAATTTGTTAAGTCATAGCCCGATCGATTTGCAGAGTTGGTTAAGGTCGCGGGTTTAATCTCGGCTGGACCAATATTCAGGGCCAAATGCTACCACTACCACTACCACTACCAATACTACCACTAGTACCACCACCACTTCCACGGTCGCTTCCACTACTGTTACCACCATCACTGCTACTTCCACTACCACTACCCTAATCCTAACACTACCACCACCTCTACCTCTACCTATAACACTACCACTGACCACTAACAGTAGGACCTGCAATAGGCCATATTTGTATTCTCAGTATTGGACTAGAACTGTTGTAGCTTACAATGGAGGCGAATGCGGGGGAATGTATTAAAAAGTATTGCATTTGAAAAGATTTCCCCGCATCAGCCTCTATTGCAAGCTAGCTCCAGTCCAATACTGAGAATACGAATATGGTCTTACTCTACTACACCGGAGCAAACACGTTGATGCTCTTGAATATCATCATATCAGCTACTACTTACTCCTCTCTTGTCACTGTTAGGTGGTGCCATATTAGTGTTTTGATAATTAAAACAAGCTCTAGCAGTACTTCATAATTTGCTCGTAAAATTACCCTAGCTGGACGGTGTTGTAATTTTCGTAGAATGTCACTCAATTGTAATGGATCACTCAAGCCATCCTAGACGAGGTTACAGTGGTCGAAATGCGATAGAATCAAGGCCCTATAAGTTGGTATTGCAGTGGATACAGAGATGAGGGACCTAAGAGCCCTCTGCGTACCTAATGCCGAGGATTCCTCTCTACACACTTCGCTAATGTGGTTGGACCAAGAAAACATATCAGCAGTAATCACACCTAATGATTGTGCATGCTCAATCATTCATAAGTTAGCCATGATTCTAGCAAGCAAGAAGCCCCTGATTATTTGCTTTGGGCCAGCAGTAGTGACTTGTAATTCAAAATTCTTAGCTTGTTGGAGTGATTTCGTTCCTTGTTCTGGAAAATAACGAAAAGCAATTTATAACTTCTTTTTCCTTTTCTCTCCGTTGTCTCCATAGCTCTCAACGTGCTGTTTTATTTTATCTCCTACTGGTATTGTAAGTCAAGTTATGATGACGACCAAACCAATACCACCGCGGAGGTCGAACAAGGCACTATTAACGAAGATTTGGACCAAAAGTCTCTAGAAAGTCAGTTGTAAAAGGCTGCCGGAACAGTTGAGGTCTTGCAATGTACAGTCCTCGCGAGAGGAAGTTTCCGCGAGTTCTCACTTGTTCTACCCGGTCAAAAACAATACCAGCAACGGGCGTAGGCTGGTAGTCACATTCTTTCTGAGCTACTGTTAAAGGGATCGATTTTTAGTTAATTAAGTCCCGTAAACCCAAAACCAATATAACTTCTCTGACAAACCGCAACAGGCGGAAAAAGCACGATGCCACTTGCTCTGTAAGCCGCTAAAGTTTTGACTGTGGTCCAAATTGATTGAAAAAGTAGCACGATATTTTAAGGTTTCCTTCAAAGTGTTCAGTCATGCATAACAGAAGCAATACAGGGCGAATAATGAAGTGATGTGCTCATTAATTAATGGACGCTCCAACACTTTTTTTTTACCAACTACTAGTTGTGTAGTTCACTGAAAATGAAAAAATTAACTAATACTTTTAAATTTAGCCCTTGTATGTCCAAACTGATTTTAGGTGTTACATATTTTGTTCGCAAACAATTCATACGAGCTGTCAGGCACATTCTGTTTTCGTAAATGTGGAAAATTCAAACCAGCTGGAGTGTCGAAGTTTATTATACTTCATTTCTTTTGTTTTAAATTTGTTCGATTTCGGCCGATTCAGGGTTGTTAGCCAGACCACAAATGAGCAAGGCAGGAGGACGTAAATTTTAAAAAAGAGAGAAACAGTCATTTGTTTCTCAGGGAAGGTCAAAAGTGCTCAAAACAAGTGAATAGAGAGCTACGTGGTGTGGATGTATCGTCATTTTCTTGTTACTAAATCTTGCGTAATTACAATTTGATGGAAGTCCGTTCACTCATGCATTAGAAGCGGCAAGCGCTTCTCAATAAAATATTATCCGGTGATGCAATAGAGCGTGACCCCAAATAAAACAACATTTTAAGTTTACAGCAATGCTCGAAGACTCCTTCTTGGTACTTTCCTTTTCCACAGTTGTGGTTACACACACCTTGGGTTCGGGGCCATCCGGAGAGTAAATGAATTAGGTTTGGATCAGCTCAGGTTTCGTGTTACCATTGGGATGCGGTTACACAGTAAATGACTTCCCTCAGGGTAAAATATAATTACATGTGAGTTCACTGACGTTTCAAATTATAAACAGATAAACAGAAAGATTATAACTTAATCTTAACTTCGTAAACAACAGTCTGAAGGGCAAACTCACGAAAAGAAAGAAAATACTCACAGTGATCGTGACATTAACCAAGCTTATCAGAGGTCAACTCAGAGCATTGCAATTAGCTACGTTCTGCTTTATGATTGGGCAAGCCACCTCAGGGAGCAGATAAATGGTGCTTTTCAGTTCAGGAACTGCCATGGGAAGTTCTTTTTGTTCTTTCTGATGTTTGAACGCTATTTACCCGTGGACGAAAACAAAATATTTCTCATTGGCTTCTTTTGTTCGTCCACCAGAAGTCGTACATTTCTCTATTGTTATTGGTGTCTCTAGAGGTTGGTTGAGTTGTTTCATGCTTTGAGTATTTCGTACTAGACTTGCTTTCGTTCCGCTCTTTAAAAAGTGTAAATTCCTTTCATCTACATCTACATGTCCCAGCATTTGGAGAAGTCCTATTTACTTGTGGCTGTTTTTGCTTAGGAGGCCTCATACACGACAAGCCCTTTTAGAGACCTTACGCCAAGCCCGGCCACTTCTGCTGGAAAGAACATAGTCACAGAGGACAGCCATAACACCGGAAACTTCATCCCCTACTCAGTGCTTTAAGAGACAATCTCCTTTGTTCTTTTTTAAAATGCAGTTTTATGCAATCTCCAAACCCAGAGGACTAAGCAACTTAGTCCGATCAACTCGGACAGAGAGAGTAAGTAACGCAATGGACCGAATGCATAAATGGCGGCCAAAAATGTATTCTTAATTTTCACGTGACATCACCAAAATTAAAAAATATGTAATCGTCAATCTTTTTGAGATTTTAGTTTAGTCAGGCATGAGAACAAGCGAAGATTTATCTTTTCACAAATCTTCAGTTTGATAGGGTTTTTCGTCTTGTGATGAAGATAGGTTTTCACCCAACTCACTCACTCACTCACTCACTCACTCACTCACTCACTCACCAGAGAGTCTTAAACACCTTAGTAAGTAAGTAAGTGAGTGAGTGAGCAAGAAAGAAAGTACCGTAATTAAAACTTTATTCACACACGCTTGCCCCGTCAACTTAATAATTATCCCTGAAAGCTGATTTCCACAAGTGGCGTGTGGTTGCAATAAAATGAAAAAATCTAACATGTTACGACTAGTCTGTGGATGGACTCCTTCCACACTTAGTACCTCTGTGGATGGACTCCTTCCACACTTAGTACCTCTGTGGATGGACTCCTTCCACACTTAGTACCTCTGTGGATGGACTCCTTCCACACTTAGTACCTCTGTGGATGGACTCCTTCCACACTTAGTACCTCTGTGGATGGACTCCTTCCACACTTAGTACCTCTGTGGATGGACTCCTTCCACACTTAGTACCTCTGTGGATGGACTCCTTCCACACTTAGTACCTCTGTGGATGGACTCCTTCCACACTTAGTACCTCTGTGGATGGACTCCTTCCACACTTAGTACCTCTGTGGATGGACTCCTTCCACACTTAGTACCTCTGTGGATGGACTCCTTCCACACTTAGTACCTCTGTGGATGGACTCCTTCCACACTTAGTACCTCTGTGGATGGACTCCTTCCACACTTAGTACCTCTGTGGATGGACTCCTTCCACACTTAGTACCTCTGTGGATGGACTCCTTCCACACTTAGTACCTCTGTGGATGGACTCCTTCCACACTTAGTACCTCTGTGGATGGACTCCTTCCACACTTAGTACCTCTGTGGATGGACTCCTTCCACACTTAGTACCTCTGTGGATGGACTCCTTCCACACTTAGTACCTCTGTGGATGGACTCCTTCCACACTTAGTACCTCTGTGGATGGACTCCTTCCACACTTAGTACCTCTGTGGATGGACTCCTTCCACACTTAGTACCTCTGTGGATGGACTCCTTCCACACTTAGTACCTCTGTGGATGGACTCCTTCCACACTTAGTACCTCTGTGGATGGACTCCTTCCACACTTAGTACCTCTGTGGATGGACTCCTTCCACACTTAGTACCTCTGTGGATGGACTCCTTCCACACTTAGTACCTCTGTGGATGGACTCCTTCCACACTTAGTACCTCTGTGGATGGACTCCTTCCACACTTAGTACCTCTGTGGATGGACTCCTTCCACACTTAGTACCTCTGTGGATGGACTCCTTCCACACTTAGTACCTCTGTGGATGGACTCCTTCCACACTTAGTACCTCTGTGGATGGACTCCTTCCACACTTAGTACCTCTGTGGATGGACTCCTTCCACACTTAGTACCTCTGTGGATGGACTCCTTCCACACTTAGTACCTCTGTGGATGGACTCCTTCCACACTTAGTACCTCTGTGGATGGACTCCTTCCACACTTAGTACCTCTGTGGATGGACTCCTTCCACACTTAGTACCTCTGTGGATGGACTCCTTCCACACTTAGTACCTCTGTGGATGGACTCCTTCCACACTTAGTACCTCTGTGGATGGACTCCTTCCACACTTAGTACCTCTGTGGATGGACTCCTTCCACACTTAGTACCTCTGTGGATGGACTCCTTCCACACTTAGTACCTCTGTGGATGGACTCCTTCCACACTTAGTACCTCTGTGGATGGACTCCTTCCACACTTAGTACCTCTGTGGATGGACTCCTTCCACACTTAGTACCTCTGTGGATGGACTCCTTCCACACTTAGTACCTCTGTGGATGGACTCCTTCCACACTTAGTACCTCTGTGGATGGACTCCTTCCACACTTAGTACCTCTGTGGATGGACTCCTTCCACACTTAGTACCTCTGTGGATGGACTCCTTCCACACTTAGTACCTCTGTGGATGGACTCCTTCCACACTTAGTACCTCTGTGGATGGACTCCTTCCACACTTAGTACCTCTGTGGATGGACTCCTTCCACACTTAGTACCTCTGTGGATGGACTCCTTCCACACTTAGTACCTCTGTGGATGGACTCCTTCCACACTTAGTACCTCTGTGGATGGACTCCTTCCACACTTAGTACCTCTGTGGATGGACTCCTTCCACACTTAGTACCTCTGTGGATGGACTCCTTCCACACTTAGTACCTCTGTGGATGGACTCCTTCCACACTTAGTACCTCTGTGGATGGACTCCTTCCACACTTAGTACCTCTGTGGATGGACTCCTTCCACACTTAGTACCTCTGTGGATGGACTCCTTCCACACTTAGTACCTCTGTGGATGGACTCCTTCCACACTTAGTACCTCTGTGGATGGACTCCTTCCACACTTAGTACCTCTGTGGATGGACTCCTTCCACACTTAGTACCTCTGTGGATGGACTCCTTCCACACTTAGTACCTCTGTGGATGGACTCCTTCCACACTTAGTACCTCTGTGGATGGACTCCTTCCACACTTAGTACCTCTGTGGATGGACTCCTTCCACACTTAGTACCTCTGTGGATGGACTCCTTCCACACTTAGTACCTCTGTGGATGGACTCCTTCCACACTTAGTACCTCTGTGGATGGACTCCTTCCACACTTAGTACCTCTGTGGATGGACTCCTTCCACACTTAGTACCTCTGTGGATGGACTCCTTCCACACTTAGTACCTCTGTGGATGGACTCCTTCCACACTTAGTACCTCTGTGGATGGACTCCTTCCACACTTAGTACCTCTGTGGATGGACTCCTTCCACACTTAGTACCTCTGTGGATGGACTCCTTCCACACTTAGTACCTCTGTGGATGGACTCCTTCCACACTTAGTACCTCTGTGGATGGACTCCTTCCACACTTAGTACCTCTGTGGATGGACTCCTTCCACACTTAGTACCTCTGTGGATGGACTCCTTCCACACTTAGTACCTCTGTGGATGGACTCCTTCCACACTTAGTACCTCTGTGGATGGACTCCTTCCACACTTAGTACCTCTGTGGATGGACTCCTTCCACACTTAGTACCTCTGTGGATGGACTCCTTCCACACTTAGTACCTCTGTGGATGGACTCCTTCCACACTTAGTACCTCTGTGGATGGACTCCTTCCACACTTAGTACCTCTGTGGATGGACTCCTTCCACACTTAGTACCTCTGTGGATGGACTCCTTCCACACTTAGTACCTCTGTGGATGGACTCCTTCCACACTTAGTACCTCTGTGGATGGACTCCTTCCACACTTAGTACCTCTGTGGATGGACTCCTTCCACACTTAGTACCTCTGTGGATGGACTCCTTCCACACTTAGTACCTCTGTGGATGGACTCCTTCCACACTTAGTACCTCTGTGGATGGACTCCTTCCACACTTAGTACCTCTGTGGATGGACTCCTTCCACACTTAGTACCTCTGTGGATGGACTCCTTCCACACTTAGTACCTCTGTGGATGGACTCCTTCCACACTTAGTACCTCTGTGGATGGACTCCTTCCACACTTAGTACCTCTGTGGATGGACTCCTTCCACACTTAGTACCTCTGTGGATGGACTCCTTCCACACTTAGTACCTCTGTGGATGGACTCCTTCCACACTTAGTACCTCTGTGGATGGACTCCTTCCACACTTAGTACCTCTGTGGATGGACTCCTTCCACACTTAGTACCTCTGTGGATGGACTCCTTCCACACTTAGTACCTCTGTGGATGGACTCCTTCCACACTTAGTACCTCTGTGGATGGACTCCTTCCACACTTAGTACCTCTGTGGATGGACTCCTTCCACACTTAGTACCTCTGTGGATGGACTCCTTCCACACTTAGTACCTCTGTGGATGGACTCCTTCCACACTTAGTACCTCTGTGGATGGACTCCTTCCACACTTAGTACCTCTGTGGATGGACTCCTTCCACACTTAGTACCTCTGTGGATGGACTCCTTCCACACTTAGTACCTCTGTGGATGGACTCCTTCCACACTTAGTACCTCTGTGGATGGACTCCTTCCACACTTAGTACCTCTGTGGATGGACTCCTTCCACACTTAGTACCTCTGTGGATGGACTCCTTCCACACTTAGTACCTCTGTGGATGGACTCCTTCCACACTTAGTACCTCTGTGGATGGACTCCTTCCACACTTAGTACCTCTGTGGATGGACTCCTTCCACACTTAGTACCTCTGTGGATGGACTCCTTCCACACTTAGTACCTCTGTGGATGGACTCCTTCCACACTTAGTACCTCTGTGGATGGACTCCTTCCACACTTAGTACCTCTGTGGATGGACTCCTTCCACACTTAGTACCTCTGTGGATGGACTCCTTCCACACTTAGTACCTCTGTGGATGGACTCCTTCCACACTTAGTACCTCTGTGGATGGACTCCTTCCACACTTAGTACCTCTGTGGATGGACTCCTTCCACACTTAGTACCTCTGTGGATGGACTCCTTCCACACTTAGTACCTCTGTGGATGGACTCCTTCCACACTTAGTACCTCTGTGGATGGACTCCTTCCACACTTAGTACCTCTGTGGATGGACTCCTTCCACACTTAGTACCTCTGTGGATGGACTCCTTCCACACTTAGTACCTCTGTGGATGGACTCCTTCCACACTTAGTACCTCTGTGGATGGACTCCTTCCACACTTAGTACCTCTGTGGATGGACTCCTTCCACACTTAGTACCTCTGTGGATGGACTCCTTCCACACTTAGTACCTCTGTGGATGGACTCCTTCCACACTTAGTACCTCTGTGGATGGACTCCTTCCACACTTAGTACCTCTGTGGATGGACTCCTTCCACACTTAGTACCTCTGTGGATGGACTCCTTCCACACTTAGTACCTCTGTGGATGGACTCCTTCCACACTTAGTACCTCTGTGGATGGACTCCTTCCACACTTAGTACCTCTGTGGATGGACTCCTTCCACACTTAGTACCTCTGTGGATGGACTCCTTCCACACTTAGTACCTCTGTGGATGGACTCCTTCCACACTTAGTACCTCTGTGGATGGACTCCTTCCACACTTAGTACCTCTGTGGATGGACTCCTTCCACACTTAGTACCTCTGTGGATGGACTCCTTCCACACTTAGTACCTCTGTGGATGGACTCCTTCCACACTTAGTACCTCTGTGGATGGACTCCTTCCACACTTAGTACCTCTGTGGATGGACTCCTTCCACACTTAGTACCTCTGTGGATGGACTCCTTCCACACTTAGTTACCTCTGTGGATGGACTCCTTCCACACTTAGTACCTCTGTGGATGGACTCCTTCCACACTTAGTACCTCTGTGGATGGACTCCTTCCACACTTAGTACCTCTGTGGATGGACTCCTTCCACACTTAGTACCTCTGTGGATGGACTCCTTCCACACTTAGTACCTCTGTGGATGGACTCCTTCCACACTTAGTACCTCTGTGGATGGACTCCTTCCACACTTAGTACCTCTGTGGATGGACTCCTTCCACACTTAGTACCTCTGTGGATGGACTCCTTCCACACTTAGTACCTCTGTGGATGGACTCCTTCCACACTTAGTACCTCTGTGGATGGACTCCTTCCACACTTAGTACCTCTGTGGATGGACTCCTTCCACACTTAGTACCTCTGTGGATGGACTCCTTCCACACTTAGTACCTCTGTGGATGGACTCCTTCCACACTTAGTACCTCTGTGGATGGACTCCTTCCACACTTAGTACCTCTGTGGATGGACTCCTTCCACACTTAGTACCTCTGTGGATGGACTCCTTCCACACTTAGTACCTCTGTGGATGGACTCCTTCCACACTTAGTACCTCTGTGGATGGACTCCTTCCACACTTAGTACCTCTGTGGATGGACTCCTTCCACACTTAGTACCTCTGTGGATGGACTCCTTCCACACTTAGTACCTCTGTGGATGGACTCCTTCCACACTTAGTACCTCTGTGGATGGACTCCTTCCACACTTAGTACCTCTGTGGATGGACTCCTTCCACACTTAGTACCTCTGTGGATGGACTCCTTCCACACTTAGTACCTCTGTGGATGGACTCCTTCCACACTTAGTACCTCTGTGGATGGACTCCTTCCACACTTAGTACCTCTGTGGATGGACTCCTTCCACACTTAGTACCTCTGTGGATGGACTCCTTCCACACTTAGTACCTCTGTGGATGGACTCCTTCCACACTTAGTACCTCTGTGGATGGACTCCTTCCACACTTAGTACCTCTGTGGATGGACTCCTTCCACACTTAGTACCTCTGTGGATGGACTCCTTCCACACTTAGTACCTCTGTGGATGGACTCCTTCCACACTTAGTACCTCTGTGGATGGACTCCTTCCACACTTAGTACCTCTGTGGATGGACTCCTTCCACACTTAGTACCTCTGTGGATGGACTCCTTCCACACTTAGTACCTCTGTGGATGGACTCCTTCCACACTTAGTACCTCTGTGGATGGACTCCTTCCACACTTAGTACCTCTGTGGATGGACTCCTTCCACACTTAGTACCTCTGTGGATGGACTCCTTCCACACTTAGTACCTCTGTGGATGGACTCCTTCCACACTTAGTACCTCTGTGGATGGACTCCTTCCACACTTAGTACCTCTGTGGATGGACTCCTTCCACACTTAGTACCTCTGTGGATGGACTCCTTCCACACTTAGTACCTCTGTGGATGGACTCCTTCCACACTTAGTACCTCTGTGGATGGACTCCTTCCACACTTAGTACCTCTGTGGATGGACTCCTTCCACACTTAGTACCTCTGTGGATGGACTCCTTCCACACTTAGTACCTCTGTGGATGGACTCCTTCCACACTTAGTACCTCTGTGGATGGACTCCTTCCACACTTAGTACCTCTGTGGATGGACTCCTTCCACACTTAGTACCTCTGTGGATGGACTCCTTCCACACTTAGTACCTCTGTGGATGGACTCCTTCCACACTTAGTACCTCTGTGGATGGACTCCTTCCACACTTAGTACCTCTGTGGATGGACTCCTTCCACACTTAGTACCTCTGTGGATGGACTCCTTCCACACTTAGTACCTCTGTGGATGGACTCCTTCCACACTTAGTACCTCTGTGGATGGACTCCTTCCACACTTAGTACCTCTGTGGATGGACTCCTTCCACACTTAGTACCTCTGTGGATGGACTCCTTCCACACTTAGTACCTCTGTGGATGGACTCCTTCCACACTTAGTACCTCTGTGGATGGACTCCTTCCACACTTAGTACCTCTGTGGATGGACTCCTTCCACACTTAGTACCTCTGTGGATGGACTCCTTCCACACTTAGTACCTCTGTGGATGGACTCCTTCCACACTTAGTACCTCTGTGGATGGACTCCTTCCACACTTAGTACCTCTGTGGATGGACTCCTTCCACACTTAGTACCTCTGTGGATGGACTCCTTCCACACTTAGTACCTCTGTGGATGGACTCCTTCCACACTTAGTACCTCTGTGGATGGACTCCTTCCACACTTAGTACCTCTGTGGATGGACTCCTTCCACACTTAGTACCTCTGTGGATGGACTCCTTCCACACTTAGTACCTCTGTGGATGGACTCCTTCCACACTTAGTACCTCTGTGGATGGACTCCTTCCACACTTAGTACCTCTGTGGATGGACTCCTTCCACACTTAGTACCTCTGTGGATGGACTCCTTCCACACTTAGTACCTCTGGGGATGGACTCCTTCAACACTTAGTACCTCTGTGGATGGACTCCTTCCACACTTAGTACCTCTGTGGATGGACTCCTTCCACACTTAGTACCTCTGTGGATGGACTCCTTCCACACTTAGTACCTCTGTGGATGGACTCCTTCCACACTTAGTACCTCTGTGGATGGACTCCTTCCACACTTAGTACCTCTGTGGATGGACTCCTTCCACACTTAGTACCTCTGTGGATGGACTCCTTCCACACTTAGTACCTCTGTGGATGGACTCCTTCCACACTTAGTACCTCTGTGGATGGACTCCTTCCACACTTAGTACCTCTGTGGATGGACTCCTTCCACACTTAGTACCTCTGTGGATGGACTCCTTCCACACTTAGTACCTCTGTGGATGGACTCCTTCCACACTTAGTACCTCTGTGGATGGACTCCTTCCACACTTAGTACCTCTGTGGATGGACTCCTTCCACACTTAGTACCTCTGTGGATGGACTCCTTCCACACTTAGTACCTCTGTGGATGGACTCCTTCCACACTTAGTACCTCTGTGGATGGACTCCTTCCACACTTAGTACCTCTGTGGATGGACTCCTTCCACACTTAGTACCTCTGTGGATGGACTCCTTCCACACTTAGTACCTCTGTGGATGGACTCCTTCCACACTTAGTACCTCTGTGGATGGACTCCTTCCACACTTAGTACCTCTGTGGATGGACTCCTTCCACACTTAGTACCTCTGTGGATGGACTCCTTCCACACTTAGTACCTCTGTGGATGGACTCCTTCCACACTTAGTACCTCTGTGGATGGACTCCTTCCACACTTAGTACCTCTGTGGATGGACTCCTTCCACACTTAGTACCTCTGTGGATGGACTCCTTCCACACTTAGTACCTCTGTGGATGGACTCCTTCCACACTTAGTACCTCTGTGGATGGACTCCTTCCACACTTAGTACCTCTGTGGATGGACTCCTTCCACACTTAGTACCTCTGTGGATGGACTCCTTCCACACTTAGTACCTCTGTGGATGGACTCCTTCCACACTTAGTACCTCTGTGGATGGACTCCTTCCACACTTAGTACCTCTGTGGATGGACTCCTTCCACACTTAGTACCTCTGTGGATGGACTCCTTCCACACTTAGTACCTCTGTGGATGGACTCCTTCCACACTTAGTACCTCTGTGGATGGACTCCTTCCACACTTAGTACCTCTGTGGATGGACTCCTTCCACACTTAGTACCTCTGTGGATGGACTCCTTCCACACTTAGTACCTCTGTGGATGGACTCCTTCCACACTTAGTACCTCTGTGGATGGACTCCTTCCACACTTAGTACCTCTGTGGATGGACTCCTTCCACACTTAGTACCTCTGTGGATGGACTCCTTCCACACTTAGTACCTCTGTGGATGGACTCCTTCCACACTTAGTACCTCTGTGGATGGACTCCTTCCACACTTAGTACCTCTGTGGATGGACTCCTTCCACACTTAGTACCTCTGTGGATGGACTCCTTCCACACTTAGTACCTCTGTGGATGGACTCCTTCCACACTTAGTACCTCTGTGGATGGACTCCTTCCACACTTAGTACCTCTGTGGATGGACTCCTTCCACACTTAGTACCTCTGTGGATGGACTCCTTCCACACTTAGTACCTCTGTGGATGGACTCCTTCCACACTTAGTACCTCTGTGGATGGACTCCTTCCACACTTAGTACCTCTGTGGATGGACTCCTTCCACACTTAGTACCTCTGTGGATGGACTCCTTCCACACTTAGTACCTCTGTGGATGGACTCCTTCCACACTTAGTACCTCTGTGGATGGACTCCTTCCACACTTAGTACCTCTGTGGATGGACTCCTTCCACACTTAGTACCTCTGTGGATGGACTCCTTCCACACTTAGTACCTCTGTGGATGGACTCCTTCCACACTTAGTACCTCTGTGGATGGACTCCTTCCACACTTAGTACCTCTGTGGATGGACTCCTTCCACACTTAGTACCTCTGTGGATGGACTCCTTCCACACTTAGTACCTCTGTGGATGGACTCCTTCCACACTTAGTACCTCTGTGGATGGACTCCTTCCACACTTAGTACCTCTGTGGATGGACTCCTTCCACACTTAGTACCTCTGTGGATGGACTCCTTCCACACTTAGTACCTCTGTGGATGGACTCCTTCCACACTTAGTACCTCTGTGGATGGACTCCTTCCACACTTAGTACCTCTGTGGATGGACTCCTTCCACACTTAGTACCTCTGTGGATGGACTCCTTCCACACTTAGTACCTCTGTGGATGGACTCCTTCCACACTTAGTACCTCTGTGGATGGACTCCTTCCACACTTAGTACCTCTGTGGATGGACTCCTTCCACACTTAGTACCTCTGTGGATGGACTCCTTCCACACTTAGTACCTCTGTGGATGGACTCCTTCCACACTTAGTACCTCTGTGGATGGACTCCTTCCACACTTAGTACCTCTGTGGATGGACTCCTTCCACACTTAGTACCTCTGTGGATGGACTCCTTCCACACTTAGTACCTCTGTGGATGGACTCCTTCCACACTTAGTACCTCTGTGGATGGACTCCTTCCACACTTAGTACCTCTGTGGATGGACTCCTTCCACACTTAGTACCTCTGTGGATGGACTCCTTCCACACTTAGTACCTCTGTGGATGGACTCCTTCCACACTTAGTACCTCTGTGGATGGACTCCTTCCACACTTAGTACCTCTGTGGATGGACTCCTTCCACACTTAGTACCTCTGTGGATGGACTCCTTCCACACTTAGTACCTCTGTGGATGGACTCCTTCCACACTTAGTACCTCTGTGGATGGACTCCTTCCACACTTAGTACCTCTGTGGATGGACTCCTTCCACACTTAGTACCTCTGTGGATGGACTCCTTCCACACTTAGTACCTCTGTGGATGGACTCCTTCCACACTTAGTACCTCTGTGGATGGACTCCTTCCACACTTAGTACCTCTGTGGATGGACTCCTTCCACACTTAGTACCTCTGTGGATGGACTCCTTCCACACTTAGTACCTCTGTGGATGGACTCCTTCCACACTTAGTACCTCTGTGGATGGACTCCTTCCACACTTAGTACCTCTGTGGATGGACTCCTTCCACACTTAGTACCTCTGTGGATGGACTCCTTCCACACTTAGTACCTCTGTGGATGGACTCCTTCCACACTTAGTACCTCTGTGGATGGACTCCTTCCACACTTAGTACCTCTGTGGATGGACTCCTTCCACACTTAGTACCTCTGTGGATGGACTCCTTCCACACTTAGTACCTCTGTGGATGGACTCCTTCCACACTTAGTACCTCTGTGGATGGACTCCTTCCACACTTAGTACCTCTGTGGATGGACTCCTTCCACACTTAGTACCTCTGTGGATGGACTCCTTCCACACTTAGTACCTCTGTGGATGGACTCCTTCCACACTTAGTACCTCTGTGGATGGACTCCTTCCACACTTAGTACCTCTGTGGATGGACTCCTTCCACACTTAGTACCTCTGTGGATGGACTCCTTCCACACTTAGTACCTCTGTGGATGGACTCCTTCCACACTTAGTACCTCTGTGGATGGACTCCTTCCACACTTAGTACCTCTGTGGATGGACTCCTTCCACACTTAGTACCTCTGTGGATGGACTCCTTCCACACTTAGTACCTCTGTGGATGGACTCCTTCCACACTTAGTACCTCTGTGGATGGACTCCTTCCACACTTAGTACCTCTGTGGATGGACTCCTTCCACACTTAGTACCTCTGTGGATGGACTCCTTCCACACTTAGTACCTCTGTGGATGGACTCCTTCCACACTTAGTACCTCTGTGGATGGACTCCTTCCACACTTAGTACCTCTGTGGATGGACTCCTTCCACACTTAGTACCTCTGTGGATGGACTCCTTCCACACTTAGTACCTCTGTGGATGGACTCCTTCCACACTTAGTACCTCTGTGGATGGACTCCTTCCACACTTAGTACCTCTGTGGATGGACTCCTTCCACACTTAGTACCTCTGTGGATGGACTCCTTCCACACTTAGTACCTCTGTGGATGGACTCCTTCCACACTTAGTACCTCTGTGGATGGACTCCTTCCACACTTAGTACCTCTGTGGATGGACTCCTTCCACACTTAGTACCTCTGTGGATGGACTCCTTCCACACTTAGTACCTCTGTGGATGGACTCCTTCCACACTTAGTACCTCTGTGGATGGACTCCTTCCACACTTAGTACCTCTGTGGATGGACTCCTTCCACACTTAGTACCTCTGTGGATGGACTCCTTCCACACTTAGTACCTCTGTGGATGGACTCCTTCCACACTTAGTACCTCTGTGGATGGACTCCTTCCACACTTAGTACCTCTGTGGATGGACTCCTTCCACACTTAGTACCTCTGTGGATGGACTCCTTCCACACTTAGTACCTCTGTGGATGGACTCCTTCCACACTTAGTACCTCTGTGGATGGACTCCTTCCACACTTAGTACCTCTGTGGATGGACTCCTTCCACACTTAGTACCTCTGTGGATGGACTCCTTCCACACTTAGTACCTCTGTGGATGGACTCCTTCCACACTTAGTACCTCTGTGGATGGACTCCTTCCACACTTAGTACCTCTGTGGATGGACTCCTTCCACACTTAGTACCTCTGTGGATGGACTCCTTCCACACTTAGTACCTCTGTGGATGGACTCCTTCCACACTTAGTACCTCTGTGGATGGACTCCTTCCACACTTAGTACCTCTGTGGATGGACTCCTTCCACACTTAGTACCTCTGTGGATGGACTCCTTCCACACTTAGTACCTCTGTGGATGGACTCCTTCCACACTTAGTACCTCTGTGGATGGACTCCTTCCACACTTAGTACCTCTGTGGATGGACTCCTTCCACACTTAGTACCTCTGTGGATGGACTCCTTCCACACCTCTGTGGATGGACTCCTTCCACACTTAGTACCTCTTCAGCCACATACACACGCAAAGCATTTTTAAATGGTGGGTGGTACCTGGATTATGGATTACACGCGAATTAAACATTTTTCGTGTACGTTTTATCTAAGTTGCTATGTTTCCCAGAGTGATTATAGGCGATAGATTTACCATTTCATCCATATACCATTTCATCACAGATTTAATTTTTGCCTGGCAAGCTAAGTCCTACTGGAGTGAGTTCTTTAATACCGTCGCTTTTAGTGAATGAAAGTTATTCGTAGATGCTTTTTTTTTGTCCCAGCCTCAACAAAATATGCATCTTTTAAGTTGGAAATGGAGAGCTAATAGCATAAGACATATCCTCTAAAAAGTTAAAGCAATTTGACACACCATAACACCAACCCGGTGTGGCCTACACATCACGCATGCACACAACCATTTCACCCGGTCAATTAGCAGCCATGGACGGTTGTTTCGGCCTTTTTGGGACACATTTCAGAGTGGCGCACACAACATATGTTGTAGGCACAACTTTAAGTGGCAGCTTCAGATACATTCCTTGAATGTGGAGCTGGCACTTTAAAAAAAGGGGTACCTAAAATACCCGCCTGGTATGTTGGCTACGCCACGCTGATGAAGTGCATTGAGGCCGAAACAGCTGTCCATGGCTGCTAATTGATCGGGTGAAATGGTTGTGCGCATGGGTGATGTGTTGGCCACACCGGGTTGGTGTTATGGTGTGTCAACTTCCTTTTTTGCAATTTTTTTTTACTTTTTTTTTTCACTGAAATTACGCCGAGTGACAATAAATATTCTCTTGCGACCGGGAGGAAAAATATAACAGGGAAGGGTTGCTGTATGATTTACAAACTTTTTAATACAGAGTTATTCAGAACGAATGGATATCGATACCTCCGACATAAAGTCCTACGCTGAACACAGACTGGATGTAAAGCAAGAGGGTAGATGTAGACCTGTATCATTGCACGTTAGGATAGATATTTAATATGGCAAAACAGAGGTAAGATTAAAAGTTCGGATAACTATCCCGATGCTTACAGAACCGAGGACTTCGCGAGAGAAATACAGCTAGAGAGAAAAACTTTAATTAAAGCTATGATGAAGGCAAGAGAGAACGCGGGACTTCCAGATGCAAAAGTTGTTGGGCGTTTTCTCATTATCAATAACGAAAGATGAGACCACAACCATATTCCGAAATATTTAAAATAATATAGATAATTATATTAAGTGAAAATTTTTTTCTTTTTTTCCCTTTTGTCAAGCTATCAAAGAATTAAGAATTCCATGATATACAATTGTTTTACTAAAAGGCTAACGAACCCTTTCAAACACAATCCTGCTGGGACTTAACTTACCTGGAATAGCTTATTTTAATGTATTGTATTGTAATTTTTTTGTTCTTTAGCGACTCCTTTTGTTAGGCGTATGTTTAATCTTCTTTTCGTTGACAAACAAGCCATTCAGCTAGTATTCTGTTACACTGCTCCAAAAAAAAAAAAAAAGCCCGTACTATTCCAAAAATGAATATAAAAATAAGTCACTTAATGTTCGCGGTATGGGAGACAAACTGAAATGAAGAGAAACATTTAACTGGCTAAGAGCAAAAAATTCATATTTATCTTCTTCAAGAGGTGCACTGCAGTATCAATACAACATCTTTGTGGTCATCAGAATGGGGTTTCAAATCGATTTTTAGCTGCCTCTCCAGCGCTAGGGGTGGTGTTGCTATCCTGTTTAAAAACAACTTCTTATTTGAAATTTTGCGGATCTACTCTGACACAAACAGCAGATTCATTATTGGCGATATCAAAACTGAAGATAAATGTATCACCTTGGCAAACTTATATGCCCCCAACAATGACGAACCTAGATTCTTTCAAGATTTCTTTGTCCACGTCGATGATTTTCAATGCGATCATCTAATATTAGGCGGCGACTTCAACCTTTACAAAACACACCAATTCAGTCAAAACCTTAGAAAAATTCATTGATGAACTAAATCTTATTGATGTGTGACGGGTTTTAAATCCTGATATTCTGCGATACACATGGCGAAATTCACTGCAGACTAGATTTTCTTCTAGTAAGTCTAAGCTTAATGTGCTATGTAATAGGAGCTAAAATTATAATGGGTTTTAAAACAGACCACTCTATGATAGTAATCAATGTAGCACTCCATTCAAATGAGCGGGGACCTGGCTGTTGGAAATTGAACGCCTTTTTTCTTTCCGAAATTGATTATGTCTATCAAATTCGATCGGTAATTAAAAATGGGCACGACGAATACAAGCACGACAACAATGTGAACCCTGCCCTGCTGTGGGAGGTAATTAAACTGAAAATCCAGGAACAATCTTTAAAGTATGCAGCCAATAAAAAGAAATGTATGACAAGAACGGAAGAAGAACTAGAGAAGAATGTTAACATACTACAAAAAATAATAGAGACAAATAGCTTCGAAAATCAAGAAAAGATGCAGGCTTTCGGGGAACTGCAGGTCAAAAAAGCTGAATTAGAGAAAATAATTGAATATAAAACTAAAGGTGCAATCTTGCGAACTAAGTGCAGATGGCATAATGAAGGGGAAAAAAACACAAAATATTTCCTAAATCTTGAGAAAAGACAATGCAGGAATGGTGTAACAAACCAATTAAAACTTGGAGAAAATGTGTTTGTAACGAAGGACAAAGATTTTAAGTGAATGTGAAAAGTTTTATAAAAACCTCTATAAATCAACTATCGCTACTCGGCACCTTCAGACGGACGGTAATTTCTTCGGCGACCTTAAGGATAAAACTTTACATCCAGACGAAAAGGAAAAACGTGAAGGTCCACTGACTAAACCAGAATGCCTGGAGTCATTGAAATCTATGGCCCCTGATAAATCACCTGGAGAAGATGGCATTCCTGCAGAATTTTATAAAGTCTTATGGTGACACATTGCTGACGACTTACTGGATGCAATTAACTATGGCTTTGAGAAAGGACAACTTTCAGTGTCGTAAAGGAGAGGAATAATCAAATTAATTCCTAAAAAGGATGCAGAAGTCAATCAGGTAAAAAACTGGCGTCCCATTACTTTACTTAATTGTGACTATAAGATAGCAGCTTAAGCAATTGCAAACAGGGTTAAAAAAGCTCTTCCAAAGCTGACAACGATCAAACTGGATTTATGAAGAGGAGATTTATTGCATAGAATTCCAGGCTAATTGATGGAGTCATAACGTTTGCAGCGACCAAAATTATTTCAGGTTTACTACTCTTTTTAGATTTTGAAAAAGCTCTCGACACAGTGGAATGGGCCTTCATTCACAAAACGCTTCAACATTTCAATTTTGGCTCTTCTTTGGTGAACTGCATTAATACTTTTTACAATAACTCTGAAAGCTGTGTCTTAAACAATGGCTGGTCTTCAAATTTCTTTTAACTAGAAAGAGGAGTCAGGCAGGGATGTGCCTTATCACCGTATCTTTTTATCCTTTGCGTAGAGATATTAGCTGAAAAAGTAAGGACCTGTCAAAGCATAAATAGAATTAAGGTTTTTGGACAAGAAATCAAAGTCAGCCAATATGCGGATGATACTACCCTTATCTTAGATGATTCAAATGAAGCCTTCACGTCCTCTTTGCAGGTTCTGGATGATTTCAGGAAAATTTCAAGTTTAGAATTAAGTGACAAGAAAACAGAGGTCCTCTGGATAGGAGCTAACAAAGGGAGTGGGGTCATTCTCACTGTCCAGAAAAGACTTTAAAATGGTTAAGAAAAAAATAAAAGCTTTAGGTGTCTGGTTTTCAAGTAACCCAAACAAACTTTTCTGAAAAGCAGGTGAAAATAACCAACTGCCTAAGCTGTTGTGAAAACCGACGACTAAGCTTAATGGGGAAAATAACTGTTTTAAAGAGCCTGATTGCCTCTCAACTTGTCTATATCCTGTCGCCCTTGCCAACAGAGCACTATATTTTAAATGAAATTAATAAAGCTTTCTTCAATTTTTTTTTTATGGAACGGAAAGGGCGACAAGATTAAACGGGACATAATGATAAGGGACTACTCTCAAGGAGGCCTAAGAATGATAGATATACAATCTTTTAACAAAGCACTTAAAAAAACATGTGGGCCATTAAATATCTTGATGAGTCAAACTTAGGTAAATGGAAACTTTTTTTGACAACGAGTTAAAAAAATTACGGTGGTACTGCTGTTTTCAAAGACAAAAGAAGAGTTACCCAGAGACCAGTAATGAAGATAACCTAAATTCTATTTAACAGTTCCTCTCAATGAGCTTGTAGCATATATCTCTAATAAGAATCGAAAACAGGCCAGTGTACTATAAAGAATGGTTTGTTAAAGGTATTTCAAAAGTTTCATATCTAATGAAGGATGCAAACACTTTCCTTTCTTTTTATGAATTCACTGAACGATGCAGCATTAAAACAAACTTTCTCAGTTTCAATGGTTTGATTTCTTGTTTAAAATCTCTCAGGGAGAGATGTAAAGTTAGTGTGCATATTAAGGACAGCAATTATCAAAGCTTCGTTGAAACTTTATTAAAGGCCAAAAAGCCTAATAGAGTAGTATACAAAAAACTGATTACTGTGAGACAACAAAGCCCAGCTCAAAGTCAAGAAAAATGGGTACTGGACTGCCATCTGAAAACTTGTGAAGACGTTGATTGGAAATCTGTTTACCAAGCCCCATTCAAATACATTAAAGTAACCAAATTAATCACCTTTCAGTTTAAACTTTTTCATCGAAGGTTAGCTACAAATGATTTTCTTAAGAAAATAGGACTTAAGCAAAGAGATATTTGTACCTTTTGTGAACTGGAAATAGAGAATATAACTCATTTATTTTGGTCCTGCAGTGTAACCTCCTCTTTTTGGAGAGATTTTAAAGGCTGGATTACAGACAACCTTGACAATACAACGATTTTAGAGAATATTAACCTTGACGCAGCAATTGCTTTAGGCCTCAGGCCGAATCTTTTTCACAAACAAATATACCTCTACTTCAACTTGCCAGATATTTTATATGGATCTGTAAGACACAAGGTAAAGCTCCTAAGCTTGAAAATTTCCTTTGCTTTTCGACACTCTTAATTTAGTTTGGCCCTCCTATGCCATGTACCATCATCAACTAGAAAGCGGTGTAATCTTATTCTTATTTCCCTTTTTTTCGTATTGGTATGTCATTTTCATGTATTGTTTTTGTTTGTTTGTTTGTCTTTTTTCTTTCTTCTAAATGTATTCAATTAAAGATGTTTTCGTTGTACAAGTAGCGTTAGTGCTGTAAGACCCATGGCTGTATTAACTTTATTGTAAGCAACGTTTCTACTGTAATGTCTACATATAATGTCTGTTTGTAATAAAGGTTTGTGTACTAAAAATAAAAATAATAAAAAAATAATAATAATGATTTACAAACTAAGGCATACTTCGAATTAGGACTTCTTTTAAATTTAGACTTTCTACATATATTCATGCATCAGAAACAGTTCTATCACGCAAACATTGTGCACCATATTTGTCTGCAGATTCTTCAGCTATAGTGTAAAGAAAGTTGTCTCCGATAACCCACGGCTAGTGGAGTTTGCCTTCTATCTGCCCGATGGTAAGGAAATTCAAATTTGAGGATCCGACTAAGCCGATACAGTGTGGGCTTATTGTCTCCGCCTGCAACTGCTCAACGGAACAAATAGTAACCTGCTTAAATTCCATTACCACTCCACTCTTTTAAAACCGACCCAGCTACGTTTGACACTAAACACATGCTCTACATTACCGAGTCCTTTCGTGTTCCTGGTGAAAATATTGTTTTCGCTACTGTAATCACAAGCAGCCATCCAGGATAATCCTCAAACACAGTCGAATACCATTGTGACACTGACAATGTTCAAAATGTCTAATTAAAAAGGCACTGCTATGAAATACTTTGTCGGTCGCGTCGCACCACCTTTTCACGACAATGACAGGCCATAAAAATAGCGGCATTAATTAATGATTTCTGCGACATGGTTTTACCAGCTAATGCTAACATTTCCCCGAGATTTG